>NC_053023.1:285670877-285970877 GCF_003073215.2 Triticum urartu | reverse complement strand
CTTGCTTGTTCTTCGTTTGCTCGCAGGAAACAGGCCCTCGTGGTCAGGTTGATCGTGCTCCGGCGTGGTCAATAACCCCTCGGAAGTTGGTTTAGCGATTGCTAAGGCGCGACGTCTCGCACGTTCGTAGTCGGATCGTCAAGGTCGACTCCCACAGAAAACGATAGCCACCATCTCATCGAAACATCGGGACACCTTTGCCTCTATCAAGTGGTATCAGATTTCCAGGTTGCTCGGTGAGATTTTTACAGTTTTTCGTACATTAGATCGAGTATGTTCTTCATACCTACAGTCCACAAAAAAGCCACAAAAAAAATTAGGGTTAGTTCATCATATCCGAACCAATCTGAGCCTTTGCATAATCTTTTTAGGGTTTTTGATTTGTTGAATTTGCGGTTGCATCGTCGTGTCAAGTTGCTGGTCTTAGAGTCTAGTCTTTTAGAGTTTCAAGTTCTGGTCATAAGTTGTCACGCCGCCGCCGCACCATCATCATCGCCCATCTACCACCATTGCTTATCCGCCACCGTTCTGAATCCGTATCCGTATACCACCACCAATCCGTATCCATATACCACCACCAATCTGTAACCATATATCCACCACCAATCCGAGTTCTTCTCTTATTAGGTTTGTTCTTGAGATCAATCTCAATTCCGATTCGTGTTTCCTCGCCTGCGTAGGTCTCGAAAAAAAAAAAGAAAAAAGAGTCTGGAGACCCCCGGGCAGTTTTTAGGCCAAAATTTTCACGGGCAAAAATATTTTTCCCTATCCTATTTTTAGGTTTTTCTGAGTCTTTTGAGCCACGTGCCATCATAGTGATTTTTTGTCGCACTTTTTCGTCGTCGCTGCCCTGATTTCCGAAAAAAAAGTGAAAATTTTTTTTCGTGCCCATCCTATCAGTTTGACGAGGGAAGAGTTTTGAGACACTCGCCATTATAGTAATTTTTCGCAAAAAAAAGAGGAGCGCAAAAAAAACGAGGAGCGCAAAAAAAGCGAAAAAAAAAGTTCCAGAGTGTGCTTTTCCCTTATTTACGTGCAGCGCCGTGATTTTGTTAGTGTTCTAGGCTCGCGTCTCTAGCACGGTCTAGCCTAGGACCAGCACAGTACCGTCGTTGAGCGTTTATTCAACTTTGCATCTCTGAATTGATTATTGCTAACCCTTTTTGCTACCATACTATAAGCCTTCCCAGCTCCACATACCTCTACGTCGTGCGTTTGACTCTCCCTGGCAATCGCTCTATCCAAGCTTTTGAGAGTTGTGACTACAACGGTTGCCGGTCACCGCCTGCTGCTAGGTAAGAACTGGTAAGAATTTGAGATTTGCTTGACGGATTTGTGACACCCGCCACCACCACCTCTTGTTAGTATTCTGTAGGATCATATTCTTGTGTGTTTTCTATTGTTGCTAACCATGGCAGGATCACAAGCTGACGAGACTGACTGGGAGAACATGACGAATCAGGAGTTGCATGATAAATTTCAGCAAATGATGAATGGACAGGTGCAGGATGTGCTAAACAGATTTGAAGAGGCCATGGAGAAGATAGATGACATGGAGAAGACGTTCGAAACAAAGCTCGATAACAGGTTTAATGAATTGCTCGCGCGTCTTCCACCACCACCACCGGCTGCACCTAACGCACCTCTACAACAACAACAACGACGACTACCTACACATCGTGAAACAACCCTCCGCCGAGCGAGCCGTCTCCCTCTTGCACCTGGCCAAACTGTTGGTGCTACTGTTGCTACTTCTGTGGCTCCTGCTGTTGATGCAGAGGAGGATGATTTTGTTGGCGATTACGAGGATGAGGTTGATCAAAATCAGAACTACGTGCCACCACCAGCACAGCAACCATCAGGTCGTCCACATGCAAACAATGGCAATGGTAGGGCTCACCCTCAGGTACGAGATCATGACCATCTCCCTAAACTAAAATTGAATATTCCACCATTTGAGGGTAGATATGTTCCTGATATATATCTTACTTGGGAGTTAGAAACTGAACAACGATTTACATGTTTACAATATCCCGAGGAGAGACGTGTTCCTGCTGCTGTTTGTGCATTCACTAGTTTTGCATGTGTTTGGTGGTCTGAGCATTGTAGATTATATCCCATTCCTGCTACTTGGGCTGCTTTGAAAACTGCTATGCGTACTCGTTGGGTTCCACCATATTATCAACGTGAATTACTTCAAAAATTGCAGCGCTTAAGACAGGGAAAAAATTCTGTAGAAGAATATTATCAGGAATTACAAACTGGCATGATTAGATGTGGTGTTGTTGAGGAGAATGAAGCTATGCTTGCATGTTTTATGGGTGGATTAAATAGAGAGATTCAGACGATTCTAGAGTATAAGGAGTATACTAATATCACTCGTTTATTCCATCTTGCTTGTAAAGCTGAACGTGAAGTGCAGGATCGACAGGCATTGGCGCGGACTAACTTTTTTGCAGGTCGACCTTCTTCATGGACACCACGTGCATCATCTACTTCCACACGTTCTGCTACACCGGCGCCTCCGTCGGCTGCCACCTCCAACCGTGATACAATAAAGCAGGCACAATCACCACTATCTGCCAAGAGCACACCTTCTGGGCCTGCAAAGAGCTCTTCTTCATCCATGGCATCAACAGGGCAAACACATGATATTATTTGTCGATGTTGCAAGGGTGGAGGTCATTATGCGAGAGAATTAACCATCTAAGCGTGTGATGATTGTTACTGAGGATGGTTGGTATGAGTCCGCTAGTGACTATGATGAGGAGACTTTGGCTCTTATTACACGTGATGAACACGGTGGAGACGATTCTGATCATGAGACGCAATACATGGCTCCTGAAGATGCTGACAGGTATGAATGTTTAGTTGCTCAACGTGTTTTGAGTGTGCAGGTTACACAAGCTGAGCAAAATCAGAGGCATAATTTGTTCCATACAAAGGGAGTTGTGAAGGAACGTTCTGTTCGCGTGATCATAGATGGAGGGAGTTGCAACAACTTGGCTAGCATCGAGATGGTGGAGAAGCTATCTCTCACCACAAGACCACATCCACATCCTTACTACATCCAATGGTTCAACAACAGCGGCAAGGTTAAGGTAACACGTACTGTTCGTGTGCATTTTAGTATCTCTACATATGCTGATTATGTTGATTGTGATGTGGTACCTATGCAAGCATGTTCCTTATTACTTGGTAGACCATGCAATTTGATAAAAATTCTATTCACACATGGTAGAAACAATCAGTATACTCTTGTTCATAAGGATAAAAATATTACTTTGCTTCCTATGACTCCTGATTCCATTTTGAAAGATGATATTAATAGAGCTAATAAAGCAAAACAGGAAAACTAAGAGTGAAAATCAGATTGTGGCAAAAGAATTTGAGCAACAAATGCAGCCTAATAATAAACCAATCTAGTGTTGCTTCTGAAATTAAATTGAAAAGTGCATGTTTACTTGCCACCAAATCTGATATTGATGATCTAGATTTTAGCAAATATGTTTGCTATGCTTTTGTGTGCAAAGAGGCATTATTTTCATTCGAGGACGTGCCTTCCTCTTTGCCTCCTGCTGTCACTAACATTTTGCAGGAGTTCGCTGACGTCTTTCCACAAGACGTGCCACCGGGATTACCACCTATTCGCGGGATTGAGCATCAAATTGACTTAATTCCCGGTGCATCATTACCCAACCGTGCACCATACCGTACCAATCCAGAGGAGACGAAGGAGATTATGCGTCAAGTACAAGAACTGCTCGACAAAGGTTATATACGCGAATCCCTTAGTCCTTGTGCTGTTCCTATCATTTTAGTGCCGAAAAAGGATGGTACGTCGCGTATGTGCGTTGATTGTAGAGGCATTAATAATATTACTATTCGTTATCGTCATCCTATTCCTAGGCTAGATGATATGCTTGATGAATTGAGTGGCTCTACAATATTCTCCAAAGTTGATTTGCGTAGTGGTTACCATCAAATTCGTATGAAATTGGGAGATGAATGGAAAACAGCATTTAAAACTAAGTTTGGATTATATGAGTGGTTAGTCATGCCTTTTGGGTTAACTAATGCACCTAGTACTTTCATGAGGTTAATGAACGAAGTTTTACGTGCTTTCAATGGACGATTTGTGGTAGTTTACTTTGATGACATATTGATTTATAGCAAATCTTTGGAGGAACATTTGGAACATTTACGTGCTGTTTTTATTGCTCTACGTGATGCACGTTTGTTTGGTAACCTTGGAAAGTGCACCTTTTGCACCGACCGAGTATCTTTTCTTGGCTATGTTGTTACTCCACAGGGAATTGAAGTTGATAAAGCCAAGATTGAAGCTATTGAGAGTTGGCCGCAGCCCAAAACGGTCACAAGTGAGGAGTTTCCTTGGCCTCGCTGGTTTCTATAGGGTTTTGTGAGAGATTTCAGCACCATTGCTGCACCTCTCAACGAGCTTACAAAGAAGGATGTGCCTTTTGTTTGGGGTACCGCACAGGAAGAAGCCTTCACGGTATTGAAAGATAAGTTGACACATGCTCCTTTACTCCAACTTCCTAATTTCAATAAGACTTTTGAGCTTGAATGTGATGCTAGTGGAATTGGATTAGGAGGTGTGTTATTACAAGATGGAAAACCTGTTGCATACTTTTCTGAAAAATTGAGTGGGCCTAGTCTGAACTATTCTACTTATGATAAAGAATTATATGCTCTTGTTCACCTTAGAAACATGGCAACATTATTTATGGCCCAAGGAATTTGTTATACATTCTGATCATGAATCTTTGAAACACATTAAAAGTCAAGCAAAACTGAACCGTAGACATGCTAAATGGGTTGAATTCATTGAGACTTTCCCTTATGTCATTAAACACAAGAAGGGTAAAGAAAATGTTATTGCTGATGCCTTGTCTCGTCGTTATACTATGCTTTCACAACTTGACTTTAAAATATTTGGTTTGGAGACCATCAAAGATCAATATGTTATGATGCTGAATTTAAAGATGTATTGCAGAATTGTAAGGAAGGGAGAACTTGGAACAAGTTCGTTCTTAACGATGGATTTGTGTTTCGTGCTAACAAGCTATGCATTCCAGCTAGCTCCGTTGTCTTTTGTTGTTGCAGGAGGCGCATGGAGGAGGATTAATGGGACACTTTGGCGTCAAGAAGACGGAGGATATACTTGCTACACATTCTTTTGGCCAAAGATGAGACGGGATGTTGAGCGTTTTGTTGCTCGCTGCACTACATGTCAAAGAGCTAAGTCACGACTCAATCCTCATGGTTTATATATGCCTTTGCCTGTACCTAGTGTTCCTTGGGAGGATATATCTATGGACTTTGTTTTAGGTTTACCTAGAACAAAGAAGGGGAGGGATAGCATATTTGTTGTTGTGGATAGGTTCTCGAAAATGGCACACTTTATACCATGTCATAAAAGCGATGATGCTGTTAATGTTGCTGATTTGTTCTTTCGTGAAATTATTCGCTTACATGGTGTGCCAAATACTATTGTTTCAGATCGTGATACTAAATTTCTTAGCCACTTTTGGAGATGTTTATGGGCTAAGTTGGGGACTAAGCTGCTTTTTAGTACTACTTGTCACCCCCAAACTGATGGACAAACTGAAGTAGTCAATAGAACATTGTCTACTATGCTTAGGGCTGTTTTGAAGAATAACAAGAAAATGTGGGAAGAATGCTTGCCTCATATTGAATTTGCTTATAATCGTTCATTGCATTCTACTACTAAGATGTGCCCTTTTGAAATTGTGTATGGTTTCCTACCTCGTGCACCTATTGATTTGTTGCCTCTTCCATCTTCGGAGAAGGTTAATTTTGATGCTAAAGAACGTTCTGAATTGATTTTAAAAATGCATAAGTTAACTAAGGAAAACATTGAGCGTATGAATGCTAAATATAAACTTGCTGGAGATAAGGATAGAAAACATGTTGTGTTTGCACCTAGAGATCTTGTTTTGGTTACATTTGCGTAAAGATAGATTTCCTAATCTGCGCAAATCAAAGCTAATGCCACGTGCTGATGGTCCTTTTAAGGTTTTAGAGAAAATAAATGATAATGCATATAAACTTGAGCTACCTGCAGATTTTGGGGTTAGTCCCACTTTTAACATTGCAGATTTGAAGCCTTATTGGGTGAGGAAGATGAGCTTCCGTCGAGGACGACTTCATTTCAAGAAGGGGAGGATGATGAGGACATCAATACCATTGTTACACCCACAGCCCCTACTGTTACATATACTGGACCAATTACTAGAGCTCGCGCACGCCAATTAAATTACCAGGTACTTTCGTTTCTTGGTAATGATTCTAATGTTCATGAGATTATGATGCTGCCTAAATTGGATACATTTGTTTTGCTTTCAAATGAAGGGCCTAGCTTGGAGAAGGATGAACATTGGAGCAAGAACACGCATGGAGTTGATGGCATGCGCAAGGGGATCAAGAACGGAGTTACAAGTGATGATTTCAGGACTTTGAAGCCGCCATAAGGAGTGCATGAAGCCATGGACGAAATATACAAGATGCCACTTCATAATATTCGTCCATAGGCTATTCTAGGTGTTGCGTCACCTTATTAATGGGCCAGGCCCATGTAATTTCGAAATACTTAAGTATAGGCTATTTTTAGAGTCCGTATGTGTGGGGAAACAAGATTAGGGTTGGTTTCGGACCCAC
Organism: Triticum urartu; assembly: GCF_003073215.2. Taxonomy (NCBI): domain Eukaryota; kingdom Viridiplantae; phylum Streptophyta; class Magnoliopsida; order Poales; family Poaceae; genus Triticum; species Triticum urartu. The sequence continues at coordinate 285,964,175 of NC_053023.1, read as the reverse complement.
CCTCAAGGGCCACGAAATTCCCTCTCTTCCTCCATATATACAGCCCTTAGGGCGTCGTTTAGACTTTGGGTTTTGTTTAGATTAAAAGCTCGCCATAGCTGCAACTTCTCGTACTTCGTTTGTGTCCAACGACCAGACCAAGACGTCACAGAACCCCACCTTGATCAATAAAGCTTTCATCTTATATTCGCAATATCCAGATTGCAATCTCAGTTTCTTGCTTGTTCTTCGTTTGCTCGCAGGAAACAGGCCCTCGTGGTCAGGTTGATCGTGCTCCAGCGTGGTCAATAACCCCTCGGAAGTTGGTTTAGCGATTGCTAAGGCGCGACGTCTCGCACGTTCGTAGTCGGATCGTCAAGGTCGACTCCCACAGAAAACGATAGCCACCATCTCATCGAAACATCGGGACACCTTTGCCTCTATCATATTGTAAACATGTAAATCGTTGTTCAGTTGCTAACTCCCAAGTAAGATATATATCAGGAACATATCTACCCTCAAATGGTGGAATGTTCAATTTCAGTTTAGGGAGATGGTCATGATCACGTACCTGAGATGGTTGTGCAGCCCTACCATTGCGATGATATGCATGAGGATGACCTAGTGGCGGTGGTGCTGGTGGTTGCATGTTGTCGGTGTCAAAACTGGCGGATCTCGGGTAGGGGGTCCCGAACTGTGCGTCTAGGTCGGATGGTAACAGGAGGCAGGGGACACGATGTTTTACCGATTTTCGGGCCCTCTTGATGGAGGTAAAACCCTATGTCCTGCTTGATTAATATTGATGATATGGGTAGTACAAGAGTAGATGTACCACGAGATCAGAGAGGCTAAACCCTAAAATCTAGCCTATGGTATGATTGTTGTTCGTCCTACGGACTAAAACTCTCTGGTTTATATAGACACCGAAGAGGGCTAGGGTTACACAGAGTCGGTTACAATGGTAGGAGATCTACATATCCGTATCGCCAAGCTTGCCTTCCACGCCAAGGGAAGTCCCTTCCGGACACGGGACGAAGTCTTCAATCTTGCATCTTCATAGTCCAGGAGTCCGGCCAAAGGTATAGTCCGTCCGTCCGGACACCCCCTAATCCAGGACTCCCTTAGTAGCCCCTGAACCAGGCTTCAATGACGACTAGTCCGCTGCGCAGATTGTCTTCGGCATTGCAAGGTGGGTTCCTCCTCCAAGTACTTCATAGAAGATTTTGAACGCAAAGGTAGTGTCCGGCTCTGCAAAATATGTTTCCACATATTGCCATAGAGAGAATAATATTTACAAAAACCTAATCTGCTGACGTATTCCGTAGTGTGACATCACACCATGGCCAGGTCTTTATTTGAATCGTTTTATTGTCCCACCTCAGCGCATTTAGCGAGGCGGTTTCCTCGGCATGTCTTGCTAAAGCAGAGATCGTGTCCCCTTATTCCGGGATTCTCATCAATACAGGTGTGAGTAACCCAACCGCGCCATTGACTACGGCGCTTGGGAGATAGGCGAGTTTTACTAGGCTGGTGGGGGGGGGGCATAGTCGCGTCCGCCCATATAAGGGGATAAGGATCCACCTTTTCATCCATGCCTTCTTCCTCCTTTGCCTATCCATTTCCGCGCACTCGAGCTCCAGCGCCCAAGTCCGCACACCCCACCTCAACCTTCTCCAGCCATGTCCGGAGCGGGAGGCAAGTGGATGGTCTCCTCCATCACGGAGGGACACATCAAAAAACTGAGGAAGGCCGGATACTTGTCTAACGACATTGCGCACCAGCTTCCCGAAGAGGGGCAGCTCATCCCCACCCCCAGGCCCCATGAGAGGGTGGTGTTCCTCCCCCATTTCCTCCGCAGATTGGGCTTCCCTCTCCACCCATTTGTCCGGGGGCTCATGTTCTACTATGGCCTGGATTTCCACGATCTGGCCCCGAACTTTGTCCTCAATATCTCGGCGTTTATCGTCGTGTGCGAGGCTTTCTTCTGCATCCGCCCCCATTTCGGCCTATGGCTCAAGACTTTCAATGTCAAACCGAAGGTGGTGCGCGGCACTCAGGCAGAGTGCGGAGGCGCCATGGTGGGCAAGATGCCCAACGTCCTATGGCCCGAGGGCTCCTTCGTGGAGTCCCTAAAGGGGTAGCAATCAGGGTGGTTTTACATCACTGAGCCGCGCAACCCTGAATGGGTCGCAGCCCCCGAGTTCCGATCTAGACCCCCTATGCGGCTCACCTCCTGGAAAGAGACGGGCCTGTCGTGGGGTAAAGAAGGAGAGCTGACCGGACTCCAAACATGCGTCCAAACCCTGGTGGACAAGAAGCTCAAACTTGTCAACGTAGTCCAGTTTATGCTCATCCGCCGGATCCTCCCGTGTCAACATCGGGCTTTCAACCTGTGGGAGTTCGACCCAGCGCAGCACCGAACTCTAAGCAGGCTCTTTGACACAACGTACGAAGATGCCTGGAAGGTGCTTTTCAAGGGCGCCGAGGCCCCCGCATCCGCTACCGAGGATCGCGGATTCAGCACACAGCGTCGCGCTCGTGCGATAAGCTGTTTTTATCTTTTACAGGGTATTAGTTTTTCATAGTTTGACTCCATGCGGGATCTTAAGCTCCCTTACCTTTGACAGGATTGGCAGGAGACGTCCGGACAGATCAACTATCCGGCTCCTTTGCCCGAAGGCCCAGCGGACGCTCGCTTGGCGAAGCTGCTGGTTCCGGCACCCTATGTGGTGCCGGAGAAGAAGGCCAAGAAGAAGACCACGGGGACTCGAAAGAGTGCCCGGCGCCTGGGGGTGTCGGATTCATCATCCGACGACTCCAAGACGCACTCCTCCCGTGAAGACGAGGAGGAGGAAGAAGAGACCTCTCCCCCTCCAGCGGGGGGAGAGAAGAAAAGGAAGGCCGCCCCAACTAGGGAGGCCGAAGGGTCCAAGAAGGGAAAAACCCTTCCTCCGGACGGCTCCACAACACCAACGACGGCGAAGAGGAGTGGCCGCACAGGGCCAAGCCCCTGGCGAGGTCGTAAGTGTCCGGATACCAGAGTGATTCATAGTATTATTCCATTGCACAGCTTTTCCTTATGTCGAACATGTTTATGCAGTCCATCCAAAGACCGGCTCAACATGTCGTCGAGCGGTTCCCTGGATTCGTTGGATTGGAATTCGCTTCCGACGGCTACCTCCCCCCACCCTACGGACGACGCCAAGGTGCTGTCCCAACAGGTTCCAAGCCAGGAGGAGGTGGTCCTGGAGGAGCCGCAAGGCGACCTCCCGGACTCCAGGCGCAAAGGGAATAAAACCCCCAAGGGCTCTGAGTCCGGCCTTGAGACAGACACCGCGCGGGAACCTTCAATGGTTCCGGACTCCAGTAGGCGGCCTCATTCCAAGAGGAGCAAGCCTAGCGAGACAGTGACCTCCGTCCAACCGGAGGCACCGGACAATTTGCTGGAGACGCTTAACGGCGCCTCCATCGACGAGGAGCACCACACTATTATGAGTGCGGTGATCCAGAAGGTTCAGTCCGCCAAGAGCGGACTGACTGAAGCCTGTGCCAGCCTTCTAACGGGCTTTGAGGTAGGTAAAGAATATGTAAAAATATTACCGCATAGACAGTAGCCCCTGATGCTCTGTTCGGCATTCGAAAAGAAAAGCCGAATAGAGGATCTAATAATCAGAGGAGTCTAACATAATCAAGTCAATATACGTATGCAGGCTTCGCTGCTGGCCTCCGCCGCACTGACTGCGGAGGTGGATACGCTGAAGCAGAACCTCGCACGGTCCGAGAACGAGCTCGGCCATGCCAAGAGGCAACTCGAGGAGAAGGAAGGTAAGTAATACCTTGCGCAATTATATAGAGAAGATGTTGTTGCAAAAAATGACAGGATCAACGTGCTATTATAGGGGCCACGGCCGAGGTGGCAACCCTTAAGCAACAGCTATCCGAAGCCGAAAACAGGGCGGCCGCGGAGCGCATGGAGAGAGAGTAGCAGGAGGCGCGGGTGGAGGAGGTGCAGAAAGAGCTCCATGCTCTCGTGAAAAAACACGAGAGTTTGGAGCTTGACTCAAAGACGCAAGCGTCCGAGCTTGCGGCAGCCCTAAAAACACGAAGTCTGCCAAGGCCAAAGCCTAGAAAGACCTCAAAGAAATTGACGCGATGAAGAAGATAGCAGCGGGTAAGGCATTCATTATGCAAAGCAAGCATGTGAAAGTGAATTATTTGTTACTTACCCGAGTCCGGAGCTCTCCAGGAGCATTCGCCGATTTGCCCTGTAGTGCGTCTGATGTCGCCGCCTACTAGCGAGCCGAGGAGGGGAGCTCGACGGAGATGGTGTTCTGGTCTCAGTATGCTGAGGCCGGATGCCTGGTGCCTTTGAGCGACCAGCTGAAGTAGATGGTCAAGCTCCACAAGGTTGCCGAACAGGCCGTAAAGGGCCTCATAGTTCGGTTGTGGCCTGGAGAGGCTCTGCTTGGGAGCTACTTCGGGCTGGTGAGGCGGCTGGTGGATGCCTGTCCACGGCTTGAAGTAATCAAGCGCTCTATCTACATCGAAGGTGCCCGTAGGGCGCTTGCCCGTGCTAAAGTGGACTGGGGCAAGATGGATGCGGAGAAGCTGGTGAAGGACGGGCCGCCGTCGGGCAAGGAGCATTGCGTCCCGGAAGCGTATTATGAGGGCGTCCTGAAGGGTGCCTGCCTTATAGCGGATGAATGCTCCAAAGATGTAATTTTTGAGTAAACTCGCATTTGTGATCCTATACGCTGAAAACTTGTTCATATGCGCTAAGCAACGCTTTTGTATTTAAAATATTACCTTCTGTGCGGCCGTTCATCAAATTTGAGAGATGGCGAGTCGTCGGCTTCTGCCCCCATGCCACGAGTGCTGGGGTGTTCGGGATAAACATAAGCGCTCCTTTTCCCATTCTTGGGTCCTTCGAGGGAGGCGCTCAACACAACGAACAAGGCAATCGGACTATAATGCTTGAACACTCTCACTTAGCCATATAATTCTATAATTTTAAATTTTGGTGAAGCCCCTAGTGTTCGGAAGACCGACTTCAGGGTGCTATCCACGCCTAGGCCGGACAAAGCCGACTCCTCGCTCTAAGCGGCATAAGTCTTTAGGGACTCGAAAACCTCTCGAACAGCGACCAGCTCTCGCCTCACCATGACGGCCAGTTTTAGCTTTCTCTACTGAGGTGCTTAGCCCTGCTCAACTGGGGCACAATCGCAGTAGTTCTCCTAGTGCTACCTTAGCCGATATGACGGAACGTAAGGTACCAAAACATAGGAGCCGGGCAAACCCAACTATTGACCCAAGACATGATTCGGAGCAGATGCATATAATGCTATAAGTTTGGGGTGCCGCACTTGTGAAAGTGTTTGAAATTCTCACACCATGTTGTGGGGTACTTAAGCCCCTGGCGTATTGGCCGTACCAAAGTGTACGGGTGCAACATGTCATTAATGAACATATATTCGTAAAAAAAGGTAATGCAATAATAGACGGAAGCTATGCATTGTTTATTTAAAAAAGCTGCGATCAAAGCAGAATGATACAAATAGTGCGATAAGCAAAAGATGGGACTATCAAATATGTCCTTTCCAGGGGCGAGCTGCGGAATGTTATGCGAAACAGGTATACTGCTCGGTATAGAGACCACCTTGGAGTTCCATAGTGCGGCGTAGCTTTCTGCTTCCCTGGTTGTATCGTTTGTGCGGCAATTGTACTGCCGGACAAGCCATCCGAAGAATGGAGTCCTGAAAATAAGAGAAAATTAAGAAATCGGCAGCCCCTAGTGCGGTTTAAGCCGCGTTTCAGGCGTGCCGGGATGGTGCCCCTCCCCCTGTGCCCATGGTATTTCTAGAGCGTAGTTATGTACGTGCAACACTGGTTTCGCAAGTTCGCGAGGGCTGGGGTTGGGGCCGCATTGCTACGCTTGCTCGGAACGTGCCAGGCGGTCTTGTTGTAGGTTACTCCGGGCGCGCTTGATTGTGTCCGGACGTTTAATGGCCGGACTGGAGAATTGCCTTGAGAGGCTGCTTTGTACTTCCGCTGCGATAGCCGCCGTATGCTCCTCCATTCGGAGAGAGCGTTCGGTGTTTCCATTGACCGTGATGACGCCTCGAGGGCCTAGCATCTTGAGCTTGAGGTATGCGTAGTGCGACACCGCATTGAACTTGGCAAATGCGGTTCGCCCGAATAGTGCGTGATAGCCAATGCGGAACGGGACTATGTCGAAGATTAACTCCTCGCTTCGAAAATTATCCGGAGATCCGAAGACCACTTCAAGTGTAACTGAGCCTGTACAGTTGGCTTCTACACCTGGTATGACACCTTTAAAGGTCATTCTGGTGGGTTTAATCCTCGAGGGATCGATGCCCATTTTCCGCATTGTATCCTGATAAAGCAGGTTCAGGCTGCCGCCGCCGTCCATAAGGACTCTAGTGAGGTGAAATCCGTCAATAATTGGGTCTAGAACCAATGCGGTGAATCCACCATGATGGATGCTAGTGGGGTGGTCCCTTCGATCAAAAGTGATTGGGCAGGAAGACCATGGGTTGAATTTTGGGGCGACTGGCTCCATTGCGTATACGTCCCTTAGCACACGCTTCCGCTCCCTCTTGGGGACGTGGGTTGCATATATCATGTTCACCGTCCGCACTTGTGGGGGAAAACCTTTCTGTCTGCTGTTGTTCGGCGGCCGGGGCTCCTCCTCGTCATCACTATGCAGCCCCTTGTCTCTGCTTTCGGCATTTAACTTGCCTGCCTGCTTGAACACCCAACAATCCCTGTTGGTGTGATTGGATGGTTTTTTGGGGGTTCCATGTATCTGGCATGAGCGTTCGGGTATTCGGTCCAAACTGGACGGGCCCAGACTATTTCTTTTGATTGGCTTTTTCCGCTGACCGGGTTTAGAGCTTTTGAATCCGGCATTAACTGCCGTATCCTCAGCATTGTCGCCGTTAATGCGGTGCTTTTGCTTGTTGCGACAAGACCTGCCACAGCTGTCCTTGGTATCCGAAGTACCAGGGCTCTTGGTCATGTTATTGCTGCGAGCTAGCCAGCTGTCTTCTCCCACGCAAAAGCGGGTCATAAGTGTCGTGAGGGCTGCCATAGATTTCGGCTTTTCCTGTCCTAGGTGCCGTGCAAGCCACTCGTCGCGGATGTTATTCTTGAAGGCTGCTAGGGCCTCTGCGTCCGGACAGTCAATGATTTGATTTTTCTTGGTTAGGAACCGTGTCTAGAATTGTCTGGCCGATTCCTCTGGCTACTGAATTATGTGGCTTAGGTCATCGGCGTCTGGTGGTCGCACATAAGTGCCCTGGAAATTGTCGAGGAATGCAGCTTCCAGGTCCTCCCAACAACCAATTGATTCTGCTGGCAAGCTGTTAAGCCAATGCCGGGCTGGTCCTTTAAGCTTGAGTGGGAGGTATTTGATGGCGTGTAGGTCATCACCGCGGGCCATGTGGATATGAAGGAGATAGTCCTCGATCCATACCGCCGGATCTGTTGTGCCATCGTATGATTCGATGTTCACGGTTTTAAAACCCACGGGGATTTGATGATCCATTACTTCATCTGTGAAGCATAGTGGGTGTGCGGCGCCTCTGTATTGGGCTACATCACGATGCAGCTCAAACGAGCTTTGTCTACTGTGTTCGGCCCAGCCAGATTTACTGTATCTGGCGTGACGAGTACCGTCTCGTGCCGTGGGGCGCCCACGTGATCCGTAGATCGATCTTGTTTGCCTTGCCTTGTCCTCCAATATATCTCGCAGGTCTAGCGCATTTTCCCATGCCTTGGTAGTTTTTGAGCGGCGCCGGGGTGCGGCTTGAGTGGAGGGCCGAGAGGCCTCTTTGTCGCAGCCACGGGGTGGCCGGTGGGCCACATCATGCGTTGGTGATGTAGGTTTAGGTGCTTCCTCCTCTAATTGGGTAGCAACCTGCACTTTGGGTAGCTCTTGTAGGGGCGTTCGAGTTCATACTCTTCGGCCGCAGGGACTTCAGTCCATCTGTCGGCTAGCAAATCTTCATCAGCTCTAAGTTGTTGCTGTTTTTTCTTGAGGCTGCTCGCCGTGGCCATAAGCCTACGTTTGAAACACTCTTGTTTGACGGGATCCTCCGGCACGACAAATTCGTCGTCGTCAAGGCTTGCCTCGTGTTCGGAGGGAGGCATATAATTATCGTCCTCGACCTCTCTTTCTGCCGCTCACTCATGAGGGCTGGCTTCTCTATCCTCCTGTGCTGAATCTTGCTGGAGGTGGTTGTCTTCGGCACTGTCCGGGGTGTTATTATCCCCCGTGCCGGAATCACCGTTTTTGTTTTGGCGGGATTTAGAGCGGCGCCGCTGACGCCGGCGCTTAGGCTGCTTCTTGGAGGGGTCATCCTCCGCTGTTCCATCGCCATTGTCTTCTTTTGGGGTGTCCACCATGTATATATCATACGACGAGGTGGCTTTCCAGTGCCCTATAGGCACTGGCTCTTGATCGTCTCCTGCATCGGCGTCCATACCGTCGATGTCTTCGGAGTCGAAGTCGAGCATGTCGGTTAAATCATCGACAGTGGCTACGAAGTGGGTGGTGGGTGGGCTTTGAATTTCTTCATCATCCGCATCCCAACCTTGCCGACCATAGTCCGGCCAGGGCTCTCCAGACAAAGAGAGATACTTTAGTGACTTCAGAATATCACCGAAGGGCGAGTGCCGAAAGATGTCTGCGGCGATGAACTCCATGATCGGTGCCCAATCAGGTTCGATCGGTCGGGGTGCGGAGGGCTCGGAGTCTGGAGAGGAGTCCGGCTCCTTGGAGTCATGGGCTTCGCAGAGAATAGGGCTGGTGTTCGGCTCGATCGCCATAGAAATTGCAGCCCCCGAGGCGGTGTCTAACCACCCATCCTCGGTTGCTGTGATCGGCTCCGAGCTATGGGTCGGAGCGGACACAGGTGCAGCCTCCAAGGCACTGTTCGGCGGCAGAGCTAAATCATGCCCATCGTGACAGTGCGGCGCGCTCGGTTGTGGGTCGAATCCGTCAAAGATCAAGTCTCCGCGGATGTCGGCCTTGTAGTTCAAACTTCCAAATCTGACCTGATGGCCAGGGGCGTAGCTTTCGATCTTCTCCAGATGACCAAGCGAATGGGCCCGCAGTGCAAAGCCGCCGAATACGTAGATCTGTCCAGGGAGAAAAGTCTCACTCTGGATCGCATCGCTGTTGATGATCGGAGAAGCCATCGGGCCTAAGAGTGATGACACAGAGGAACTCTCAATGAAAGCAGCAATGTCGGTGTCAAAACCGGCGGATCTCGGGTAGGGGGTCCCGAACTGTGCGTCTAGGTCGGATGGTAACATGAGGCAGGGGACACGATGTTTTACCCAGGTTCGGTCCCTCTTGATGGAGGTAAAACCCTACGTCCTGCTTGATTAATATTGATGATATGGGTAGTACAAGAGTAGATCTACCACGAGATCAGAGAGGCTAAACCCTAAAAGCTAGCCTATGGTATGATTGTTGTTCGTCCTACGGACTAAAGCTCTCCGGTTTATATAGACACTGGAGAGGGCTAGGGTTACACAGAGTCGGTTACAATGGTATGAGATCTACATATCCATATCCCCAAGCTTGCCTTCCACGCCAAGGAAAGTCCCTTCCGGACACGGGACAAAGTCTTCAATCTTGCATCTTCATAGTCCAGGAGTCCGGCCAAAGGTATAGTCCGTCCATCCGGACACCCACTAATCCAGGACTCCCTCACACGTAGTTCTGATTTTGATCAACCTCATCCTCATAATGGTCCTCCACCTCTGCAGTAGCAGTAGGAGCTACAGAAGCATCAACATCGGCACCAGAATTTTGACCAGGCCCAAGGGGAATGCGCAAGTGCCCGTCCCACTTGATTTGGAAGGTGATGTTGTTGTTGTTGTTGTAGAGGTGCGTTAGGTGCAGTTGGTGGTGGTGGTGGAAGACACGCGAGCAATTCATTAAACTTGTTATTGAGCTTTGTTTCGAGTGTCTTCTCCATGCCATAGATCTTCTCCATGGCCTCTTCAAATCTGTTTAGCACATCTTGCACCTGTCCACTCATCATTTGCTGAAATTTATCATCTAGATCTTTGTTCATCATGTTCTCCCAATCTGTCTCATCGGCTTGTGATCCTGCCATGGTTAGCAGCAATAGAAACACACAAGAATATGATCCTACAGACTACTAGGAAGTGGTGGTGGTGGTGTATCACAAATCCGCAAGCGAATCTCAAATTCTTACCAGTTCTTACCTAGCAGCAGGTGGTGATCGGCAACCGTCGTAGTCAAAACTCTCAAAGGTTGGATAGAGCGATTGCTAGGTGGTGTCAAACACACGATGTAGATGTATGTGGAGCTGGGAAGGCTTATGATATGGTAGCAAAAATGTCAGCAATAATCAATTCAGAGATGCAAGTTGAATAAACGCTCAACGATGGTACTGTGCTGGTCCTAGGCTAGACCGTACTAGAGACGCGAGCCTAGAACACGAACAAAATCACGGCGCGACACGTAAAGAAGGGAGGAGCACTCTCTGAAAAAACATTCCTTGTTTTGTCACTTTTTTGCACTTTTTTTCCTTTTGTTTGCCCCGCAACAATTTTTTTTCGGAAAAGTCTACAAATGGTCTAAAAATGCAATGAACTATTATAAGCAAATTCAATATGATGCAAGCATTCTTCCCACATTTTCTTGTTATTCTTCAAAACAGCCCTAACCATAGTAGACAATGTTCTATTGATTACTTCAGTTTGTCCATCAGTTTGGGGGTGACAAGTAGTACTAAAAAGCAGTTTAGTCCCAAACATAGCCCATAAACATCTCCGAAAGTGGCAAAGAAATTTAGTATCACGATCTGAAACGATAGTATTTGGCACACCATGCAAGCGAATAATTTCATGAAAGAACAAATCAGCAACATTATCAACATCATCGCTTTTATGACATGGTATAAAGTGTGCCATTTTCGAGAACCTATCCATGACAACAAATATGCTATCCCTCCCCTTCTTTGTTCTAGGTAAACCTAAAACAAAGTCCATAGATATATCCTCCCAAGGAACACTAGGTACAGGAAAAGGCATATATAAACCATGAGGATTGAGTCGTGACTTAGCTTTTTGACATGTAGTGCAGCGAGCAAAAAAAATGCTCAACATCCCATCTCATCCTTGGCCAAAAGAAATGTGTAGTAGGTATATCCTCCGTCTTCTTGCCGCCAAAGTGTCCCATTAATCCTCCTCCACGCGCCTCCTGCAACAACAAAAGACAAACGGAGCTAGCTGGAATGCATAGCTTGTTAGCACGAAACACAAAACCATCGTTAAGAACGAACTTGTTCCAATTTCTCCTTTCCTTAGAATTCTGCAATACATCTTTAAATTCAGCATCATGCACATATTGATCTTTGATGGTCTCCAAACCAAATATTTTAAAGTCAAGTTGTGAAAGCATAGTATAACGACTAGACAAAGCATCAGCAATAACATTTTCTTTACCCTTCTTCAGTTTAATGACATAAGGGAAATTCTCAATGAATTCAACCCATTTAGCATGTCTACGGTTCAGTTTTGCTTGACATGCAATGTGTTTCAAAGATTCATGATCAGAATGTATAACAAATACTTTGGGCCATTAATAATGTTGACATGTTTCTAAGGTCCGAACAAGAGCATATAATTCTTTATCATAAGTGGAATAGTTCAGACTAGGCCCACTCAATTTTTCAGGAAAGTATGTAACAGGTTTGCCATCTTGTAATAACACACCTCCTAATCCAATTCCACTAGCATCACATTAAGCTCAAACGTCTTACTAAAATCATGAAGTTGGAGTAAAGGAGCATGTGTCAACTTATCTTTCAATACCGTGAAGGCTTCTTCCTGTGCGGTACCCCAAACAAAAGGCACATCCTTCTTTGTAAGCTCGTTGAGAGGTGCAGCAATGGTGCTGAAATCTCTCACAAAACGCCTATAGAATTAAGCGAGGCCAAGGAAAATCCTCACTTGTGTGACCGTTTTGGGCTGGAGCCAACTCTCAATAGCTTCAATCTTGGCTTTATCAACTTCAATTCCCTGTGGAGTAACAACATAGCCAAGAAAAGATACTCAGTTGGTGCAAAAGGTGCACTTTCCAAGGTTACCCAACAAACATGCATCACGTAGAGCAATAAAAACAACATGTAAATGTTCCAAATGTTCCTCCAAAGATTTGCTATAAATCAATATGTCATCAAAGTAAACTACCACAAATCGTCCAATGAAAGCTCGTAAAACTTCGTTCATTAATCTCATCAAAGTACTAGGTGCATTAGTTAACCCAAAAGGCATGACTAACCACTCATATAATCCAAACTTAGTTTTAAATGTTGTTTTCCATTCATCACCCAATTTCATCCGAATTTGATGGTATCCACTACGCAAATCAACTTTGGAGAATATTGTAGAGCCACTCAATTCATCAAGCATACCATCTAGCCTAGGAATAGGATGACGATAACAAATAGTAATAATATTAATGCCTCTACAATCAACGCACATACGCGATGTACCATCCTTTTTCGGCACTAAAATGATAGGAACAACATAAGGACTAAGGAATTCGCGTATATAACCTTTGTCGAGCAGTTCTTGTACTTGACGCATAATCTCCTTCGTTTCCTCTGGATTGGTACGGTATGGTGCACGGTTGGTTAATGATGCACTGGGAATTAAGTCAATTTGATGCTCAATCCCTCTAATAGGAGGTAATCCCGGTGGCACGTCTTGTGGAAAGACGTCAGCGAACTCCTGCAAAATGTTAGTGACAGCAGGAGGCAAAGAGGAAGGCACGTCCTCGAATGAAAATAATGCCTCTTTGCACACAAAATTATAGCAAACAGATTTGCTAAAATCTAGATCATCAATATCAGATTTGGTGGCAAGTAAACATGCACTTTTCAATTTAATTTCAGAAACAACACTAGATGGTTTATTATTAGGCTTCATTTATTGCTCAAATTCTTTTGCCACAATCTAATTTTCACTCTTATTTTTCTCCTTTTTTACTTTATTAGCTCTATTAATATCATCTTTCAAAATGGAATCAGGAGTCATAGGAAGCAAAGTAATATTTTTATCCATATGAACAAGAGTATACTGATTGTTTCTACCATGGTGTATAGAATTTTTATCAAATTGCCATGGTCTACCAAGTAATAAGGAACAAGCTTGCATAGGTACCACATAACAATCAACATAATCAGCATATGTAGAGATACTAAAATGCACACGAACAGTACGTGTTACCTTAACCTTGCCGCTGTTGTTGAACCATTGGATGTAGTAAGGATGTGGATGTGGATGTGGTCTTGTGGTGAGAGATAGCTTCTTCACCATCTCCATGCTAGCCAAGTTATTGCAGCTCCCTCCATCTATGATGACGCGAACAGAACATTCCTTCACAACTCCCTTTGTATGGAACAAATTATGCCTCTGATTTTGCTCAGCTTGTGTAACCTACACACTCAAAACACGTTGAGCAACTAAAAATTCATACCTGTCAGCATCTTCAGCAGCCATGTATTGCGTCTCATGATCAGAATCCTCTCCACCATGTTCTTCATGTGTAATAAGAGCCAAAGTCTCCTCATCATAGTCACTAGCGGACTCATACCCACTATCCTCGGTAACAATCATCACACGCTGAGATTTGCATTCTCTCGCAAAATGCCCTCTTCCCTTACAACGACGACAAATAATATCACTTGTGTGCCCTGTTCATGCCATGGAAGAAGAAGAACTCTGTGCAGGCCCAGCGGGTGTGCTCTTGGCAGATAGTGGTGGTTGGGCTTGCTTTCTTGTATCACAACTAGAAGTGGCACCTGATGGAGGTGGTGGTGCAGTGGAAATAGAGGATGCACGTGGTGTCCATGATGAAGATCGACCTGCAGAAAAGTTAGTTCGCGCCAATGCCTATCGATCCTGCACTTCACGTTCAGCTATACAAGCAAGATGGAATAAACGAGTGATATTAGTATACTCCTTATACTCTAGAATAGTCTGAATCTCTCTATTTAATCCACCCATAAAACATGCAAGCATAGCTTCATTCTCCTCAACAATACCACATCTAATCATGCCAGTTTGTAATTCCTGATAATATTCTTCTACAGAAGTCTTTCCTTGTCTTAAACGCTGCAATTTTTGAAGTAATTCACGTTGATAATATGGTGGAACCCAATGAGTACGCATAGCAGTTTTCAAAGCAGCCCAAGTAGCTGGAATAGGATATAATCTACAATGTTCAGACCACCAAACACATGCAAAGCTAGTGAAAGCACAAACAGCACCAAGAACATGTCTCTCCTCAGGATATTGTAAACATGTAAATCATTGTTTAGTTGCTAACTCCCAAGTAAGATATATATTAGGAACATATCTACCCTCAAATGGTGGAATGTTCAATTTCAGTTTAGCGAGATGGTCATGATCACGTACCTGAGGTGGTTGTGGAGCCCTACCATTGCGATGGTATGCATGAGGACGACCTGGTGGCGGTGGTGCTGGTGGTTGCACATAGTTCTGATTTTGATCAACCTCATCCTCGTAACGGTCCTCCACTTCTGCAGTAGTAGTAGGAGCTACAGAAGCATCAACAGCGGCACCAGAATTTTGACCAGGCTCAAGGGGAATGCGCAGTGCCCGTCCCACTTGATTTGGAAGGCGATGTTGTTGTTGTTGTTGTTGTAGAGGTGCGTTAGGTGCAGCTGGTGGTGGTGGTGGAAGACGCGCGAGCAATTCATTAAACTTGTTATCGAGCTTTGTTTTGAACGTCTTCTCCATGCCATCTATCTTCTCCATGGCCTCTTCAAATCTGTTTAGCACATCTTGCACCTGTCCACTCATCATTTGCTGAAATTTATCATGTTGATTGCCAGGTGGTGTCAAACGCACGATGTAGATGTTTGTGGAGCTAGGAAGGCTTATGATATGGTAGCAAAAATGTCGGCAATAATCAATTCAGAGATGCAAAGTTGAATAAAAGCTCAACGACGGTACTATGCTGGTCCTAGGCCAGACCGTACTAGAGATGCGAGCCTAGAACACGAACAAAATCACGGCGCGGCACGTAAACAAGGGAGGAGCACTCCCTGAAAAAAAATTCCTTTTTTGTCACATTTTGCACTTTTTTTCCTCTTTTTTGCTCCGCAACAATTTTGAGTTTGGAACTCATTTTCTTCCGTGGATGGCTCGAAAGCTGGGGAGTCCTACTTGGTTACGACTCGAAGTATCAGGTGATCTGGAACTCGAAAACAAAGCAACAAATACTAGACTCGGACTAGGACTGGTGGCGGAGATGAATCTGGTGGAACTCGGACTGGTGGTATATCTGGACTCGGATTGGTGGTGGTATATGGCGATGGTATATCTGGACTCGGATTGGTGGTGGTATATGGCGATGGTATATGTGGACTCGGATTGGTGGTTGTATATGGCAGCGGCGATGTATATGGTGGGGTGGTGGTATATGGTAATGTTCATGATGATGGTGTGGCGGCGGCGTGACAACCTGTGAACAGAACTCAAAACTCTAAGGGACTAGACGCTAAGACCAGCAACTCGACACAACGATGCAACCACAAATTCAACAAAGTAAAACTCTAAAAAGACTATGCAAAGGCTCAGATTGGTTCGGATATGATGACCTAACCCTAATTATTTTTGGCTTTTTCGTGGACTATAGGTATGAAGAACAGACTCGGCCTAAACTACGAAAAACTGTAAAATCTCACCGAGCAACCTGGAAATCTGATACCACTTGATAGAGGCGAGGGGCCCGATCTTTCGATGAGATGGTGGCTATCATTTTGGTGAAAGTCGACTTTGACGATCCGACTACGAACGTGCGAGGACGTCGCGCCTTAGCAATCGCTAAACTAACTTCGAGAGATTATTGACCACGCCGGAGCACGATCAACCTGACCACGAGGGTCTATTTCCTGCAAGCAACGAAGAACAAGCAATAAATTGAAATTGCAATCTGGATAATCTGGATATTGCGAATATAAGAGGAAAGCTTTATTGATGAAGGTGGGGTTCTGTGACGTCTTGGTCTGGTCGTTGGACACAAACAAAGTACGCGAAGTTGCAGCTATGGTGTACTTTTAATCTAAACAAAACCCAAAGTCAAAACGACGCCCTAAGGGCTGTATATATGGAGGAAAAGGGGGGATTTCGTGGCCCTTGGAGGAGGGGTCCGAAACCAACCCTAACTCTTGTTTCCCCACACATACGGACTCTTAAAACAGCCTATACTTAAGTATTTCGAAAATACATGGTCCTGGCCCAATAATAAGGTGATGCAGCACCTAAAATAGCCTTTGGACGAAATTTATGAAGTGGCATCTTTTTATTTCGTCCAAGGCTTCATGCACTCCTTATGGTGGCTTCAAAGTCCTGAAATCACCACTTGTAACTCCGTTCTTGACCCCCTTACGCATGCCATCATCTCCATGCTTGAACTTGATCCAAGGTTCATCTTTCTTGTCCAAGCTAGGACCTTCATGTGTAAGCAAACCAAATGTATCCAATTTAGGCAGCATCATATTCTCATGAACATTAGAATCGTTACCAAGAAACGAAAGTACCTGATAATTCAATTGGCGTGCGCGAGCTCAAGTAATTGGTCCAGTATGTATAGCAGCACGGTTGTGGATGTAACAATGGTATTGATGTCCTCATCAAAAGTGGACCCCTCAAAATAATAAGAAGACATGTTGGCTCAAGCTCAAAGCTCAATGATGTAGGGTAGTAACCCTAACGGCCCGATCTTTCACGAAAGGAGCTGATCCCGTCCAAGAACGCGAAGAACACGAGTGGAAAACGAGGGAAAACACAAGAGGAAACACAAGAGAATCACTCAACCAACAAGAATAGATCACACATGCGCTAGATCGATGAACACAATGGTGAGATACAAGATCCAAAGTCAACAACGGACGATACAAAGGTAGCCGGTCCTTCTCCGTGAGGAGGTCTTGAATCCACGAGGGGGTCTTCCCTGAGAAAGGGGGCTTGAATCCAAAGGTATCTTCTCCGAAGAGGCCGCAATCTCTCGCACGGAGGAGATCCGATATGGATGAGCGTAGCTCTATCCCTCAAATGAGCTATCACAACGCTAACCCTAGAAAGGAGGTGGAGGAGTTCTATTTATAGTCTAGTGGGCGAAGGGCTAAGTGAGGGGGCGAAACAGGTACATGGGCCTCGGCCCGGTGGCATGCACGCAGGCAAGGCCGGATGATCCGGATGGGGGTCCGGATGATCCGGGCGTCGTCCTGATGATCCGGGACCTCGTCCGGATGATCCGGCTCCGCCGTGGAGATTCTGCAAGCTTCGGGTGTCTTCGGACGCAGTTACCCAGATGATCCAGAGGGGGACCTGGATGATCCGGCTGAGCCCGGATAATCTGGACGGCGGTACAGATGTCTGGCCTGGCTCCTGCAGCCGCTCCGTCTTCTTCTTCTCCTTTCTTCCATCTTCTCTTCCATGCTTCCGTCTTCTCTTCCATGCACTCCTCCTCGACATCCATGATGTTCCGACAATACCTATGCATGCACACGGAAGGAGTGTCAAGTAGTATACCATCCTCGAGACGGTCAAGTGAGCACGTGTAAAGGAGATGATTCACCTTTGTGTATGTGAAGTAGATGTCGCACGTGTCACTTGCCAAATGGTCTCATGACATGGTGATGTCCGTAGGATGCTCCGCATCATCCCCTCCCCCTTGGGAAAGATCCGACCTCGGATCTAAATCCAAACCACCATGGGAAAGAGATAGCGTCGCCAAGTAGAAGTGGTCAATCACCAAGTTCTCATCATCTTTAAGCTCGAAATGGGCACTCTCCAATGTCGCACCATCTTGGGATTCCTTCAAAAGGAGCAAAGACAACAAACACTTGGAAAAACAAATGTTGTTAGCGTTAGTGCAAAACCAAGCATTCAGGAGGTGATTCACCAAACAAGTGTCATCATCAAGCATAGCATATGGTGTGACAAAGGATTGTGACATGGCATGCAAGCACATAAATTGAGCACAAAGAAGGATTTCATGGAAACAAGCATGCAAATGGGAGGTAGAGATGCAAATATGTCTGACAATTGAACAAGCATCTACCTCAAGGTCATAGCAATCATGCATAAAACACTCGACAAATGGTCTATGGTAGGCAAAGGAAGCATTCACCACACCAAATAAAATGAAGTGTCTAAACACATGAGTCAAGTGCAAGACAATCCAAGCATAATGTGCATAGGGTGTAGTGAAGATAGTATGACACTCAACACAATAGAAAGAGAAATTGTTCATGATGTGTGAGGCAATCAAGTCAATCATGTGACAAGCAATGGGACATGGCATATGTGAAGAAGTGACATTGTTGCAACCAAACATGTGAGAGGAGCAAGTAATCAAAGAATTGGATACAACACACAAGGCATATATATCATGAGGCAGGGAAATGTTGAAATGGCAAGCAAGATCTCTAACATGTGCGCAATCAAGTAGTCCAAGATGAACAAGTCTCATGGGGAAAAGCAACACAAGTAGTATGATCCATAATATCTAGGCTCAAGAAAGATGTCACCTTGAAGGCGTGTCCTTGTTCATTCTTCACAATACTGAAACACAAGCAAGTGTGATGTAGAATCGTCGTGGTAGAAGGTGGTTCGCTCTCAAGAGCTCGGATGGTCAACTCATGTGATGTGGAAGTTGACACAAAGTCCAAGTATCCTACACATGCACACAACAAAAGAAAGAACATATGCGCATGGTAGATAAACACATCATCCATCATGATGGTTCTCTTCTCTTGCACATAACCATTAGAAGCACAAGTGCATGAATAATATGATGCAACAATGGCAATATTCGTGGCACTAGGTATATGGTGCAAAGAGGTAAGACAAGCATGCTTCACAAGAAATATGTCAAAATCTCCACATATATGTGAGAATGCTATGGGGGCAATCTCATTAGTAAGATTAAAGGCATTGTTGCACTCAATACATGTCAAATCATCTAGCATGAGGGGGCAACATATGGAGAGATATGACAAGAAGCAATAACAATCATGTGCAAAGCATGTAGATGGTTGTCATCAACCGCATGAAATAAGCAAGTATGAATCATTTGTGATGTAACAAAGCAAGCAATCATAGGAATCAAGTCGTGCAAGCTAGTAGTGCAAAGATGCAACATACTAGAGGAAATCATGGCAATCATGTCGTGTGAGCAAATAAGAGGCATAGACAATGCATATGACATGTCGCAAGCACGAACACAAAGCAATATCATAGTATCATCATAGGAATGGGGCTCAAAGCAAACATGGAAATAACAAGTGATATCTCCACCAAGCTTGCAAATACACATACAATTACTAGAATCAATCATCAAGTGTTATGCAAAGCATGGGTCACAAGTGCATGGCAAAGGCATAGGAATGGGCATATCATGCAAAGTAAACATGGCAAGATGGGCATATAATAAGTAATGGCAATAACCCATAGCCAAGTGAGGGTCATGTAGAAGAAATGCGTGAAGTATTTGCACGAAGAGAGCGGTGGGAAAGACACTCCATGGGATCCCAAGTCATCATTGCTCTCTAGAGCTCGTTTTGTCAACTTGTGGGATTGCGAGGTTGACAAGTATTCATGGGTACCTACACAAAAGACACACAAACCAAAGAAATTGTGCGCGTGGTAAATGTACACATCATCCATCATGATGTGTATTTGCACGTGGAAGTTAGCAGAAGATAAGCATCGCTCAAAGAAATTTGATGCATGTTATAAGAACATGTCATCCATCATGAAAGAGTAGTTATTGTGTATAACACGATGGGGATGCAAATTGAGCATACAAGTATAAGGTTCATGCAATGGATGGGAGTGATCAAAATCTCCTAAAATGTATGAGAAAACTATGGGGGTCTCCTCATGAGCAATATTGGAAACATCATGAGGAGAAAATGGACGACATCCAAAACAATGCATATCCAAAGCAAGATGGTTATAGCATGGCATATGAGATAAATGATGCAAAGATAGAATGTCAATATCATCACAAGAGAAACTAATGCCAATAACCATAGGCTTGTCATCTATTCCATAAGTGCAAATTGGGTTAATCTTAATGGCATATGCATAGTCACTATGAAGAGATTGCAAATATGACATGTGGTCGATCTCATGCATAGCATATGACAAGTCAAGTGGATTGGCAAACATGATGTTACCGAGAGAATTAGCACAAGAAATCCTATGTAACAAGGCATCACCACTAATAGACTCCACATGGCAATCATCATACTCATCGCATGGGGAAGTCATCTTCATCTTGATGGAACCATGTTGGGGGGTGCATCGTATTCCACCATGGCCATCGTCTTGTCCAAAGGGAGGACGAAGTCACCGTGAATCGGCGCGTCATCATATATGGGACCTAGCACCAAATGAGAAGACACAATAGAGGTAGAGGTCAAGTCGTTAGTGTTGAAAGTGGCCTCACATGACCTATCAACTATCTCACTCTCTCTATGTGGTGGTTCACTCACTCCATCAAAATAGGTGCACTCAAACTCACATATGGCGGAGTCACTCATCTCACTCAAGTGGTGGCGGTTGTGTCTCTCCTCACATGTGAATTGTGGCAACACATATATGGGGCTAGTGGTGAAGTCACTCTCACTCTCAATATGGTGGCACAAGTCACTCAAGTCATGATACGTCGCCGTGGTCGACGGGAAAATCCCATGCTCAACCATCTCGTTGTTGTCGCCATGGATGAAGGCCGAAGATGGCACATCATCACTCTTGCCTCCTAAGATGGAAGCATCAACCTTTCTCGTCACCATGTCACTCGCCTCTAAAGCTTTGTCCTTGATGGTTTCCGTAGTCGTAGTCGTCGCCGTACCATCTTGAAAAAGAGTCGAAGTAGACTCGGCATCGTCAATGCCACAAAGAGGGATGTCGGTGAAGTCGAACTTGGGAGCATCGTCTTAGAGCTCGTCGGGCTTGGACATCATGGTGGTACTAGCCTCATGCTCGTTCTCATGGAGCTTGGTCATCGCGAAGTGATCTTGGGGTGGAGAAGCTTTGGCCTTCATGAGTTCTTGTTCCGCCTTGAGAGCACCAATGTAGTTATCGTCGAGGGACTTGTAGCTCTCGAGGAAGATCGTCTTGGAGATGTCGTTGTGCAATCCCATCATGAAGTGGAACTTCATCGAAATGGGGTCGTCCATGCCGGCTCGTCGCAAGGCAATCTTCATCTCCTTGAAGTACGCGTCGATGTACTTGGATCCTTGGGTGGTGTTCTCCAATTGGCGTAGAAGTTGTTCCATGTAGGTTGGAGGCACAAACTCTCGCCGCAAAGCTCTCTTCGTGTTGGGCAAACTCATGTCGTAGGTCACCGAAGGTGTGTGAAGCCACCATGTGGACGCGTAGTCATGCACGTTCCTTGTGGCGCACTTCACTTGATCTTTGGGAGGAACTTGGTGTAGCTTGAGGTACTCGTCCATCAAACCCTCCCACTCGAGATACTCCTCGCGTTCTTGAGTCCCGTAGAAAGGAATAACGTGGTCGATGTCGAGGTCGTAGTAACTCGTGGAAGTCACGGACTTGAGCTTGGGGAGCTTCTCTTGAGGTGATTGTGGGCGAAGATGCCTTATGTCTGCAGGCGAAGATGCCTTATGTCTGCAGGCGAAGATGCCTTGAAGTCGCTTGGCAAAGATGCCAAGGGAGATGGTGAAGTCGTTGAGCGGTCACTGGTGTTGAGCTCGTGACCTTCACGTTCATGGTGGTGATGGTGTCGATGCTGATGTGACCTTGCCGGAGATGGTAGCTCGGAGGCATGTGCTCTTGAGCGTCATCTCGAAGATGAGGAAGACCGCTTGTAGGACTTGATGAGGGCCTTGATCTCCTCCATTTGAGCTTGCATCTTGGCGTCGGAGGAGTTGCTCGTGGCATCGAACTCGTCATTGTTGTTGTAGACCGAAGATGAAATGCATTGCCTATCCATCACTCCAAGAGAAAAATGTGAGTGGTAGAAAGAGAATAACGAATACCAAATGTACCTTGACCAAAGTTGAAAGTGGATCAATGATCACTCCAATGTGGACAAGGAAATAGCACAATTGGTACCAATTCTTGTCGGTTTCTCACACCTACACAAATAAGGCTTATGGTGGAGCTCGGTGAGGATAGTGGCACAAAAATTTGATGTAAAATGTTAGCAAGAGTCAATAATGTTGAAAAAGATTCACAAATTCGCAAGTGTAACAAGTAGACCAATAGCAATGAAAGGCACACGGAAACGCACACACGGATAGATAAATGGGGTCGTGCAACCAGGGATGAGCACAAAATGTGGAATCCACGGAAAACGCTCGTGTTGCACAACTCAAGAGAGACGATAGCATGATTGCTCTATAGGCAAATACAACACTTGTGCACAACCTATGATATGCAAAATGGATAAACTTTCTATCCCAAGTATATTATGTATGTATGGTTCCCGGTGTTTGATCCGAGATGATCGGATATGACAATCTTATGCAATGTGGTGGATGTTATGGCTATGTCCACTTTGCGAAATGCACAAACCAATATAATAATTGTGTATATGCGGGAACAAACTTGAGGCACAAGGGATGATATGATACCAATATGATATGGTATGGTATGTATGCAATGGAAGGTGTAGACCACTAATGTGCACAAGTAATGTTGTCGGCAATACTCAAATGGCTAGTCTCGATAGGCAAGTGATGCAAAATGAGCCAGGGGTTATCAATGCAATGGCAAGGGGAAAGTACAATGGTGTCGGCGAGGTTACCGTCCGTGGCGATGATGAGAGGCGGTGTTGTCGATGTTGACCCATCCCTAATTAGCCGAAACACCTTACGAAATGGAAAAACAACTCAAAATCTCAAGGACAAAAGTCAAATGGTGGAAGCGGAAAGCGGTGGTGTTGCACTAGGCAAGGCGGAAGTGGAGGTTATGTTGGTGGACTATACACGGTGTCGGAGTTGAAAACACGGTCCCTAAGTAGCCTAAACACCTTAGGAGACACAACTCACAACACAAACAAAATTGGGTTAAGTTGAGGTGGAGGAAGTGTATGGTGGGCAAGGTTATGCGGAAGTGGTGGTGGTGGTTGATGAAGAAGCAACCGTCCCTAAGTATCCGAAACACCTTAGGAGACTCAAGTCACAACTCAAACAACCACATATACAAGGGGGATCGAAATGGGTTAGGTTGCGGAAGTTGGTGGTGGTAATGTGGATGATATGGTGGAGAGCCTAGGCAAACTTGCCAAATTTCAGAAAATTTGTTGGAGTCAAATGATGTTGGTGGTATTTTTGTTGGAAGGGGGATGTCAAGAGCTTCAAAACGAGCTAAAGAATGTTAAAAGCGGAGTTCGGATGAATTAGTTATGGCCAAAACAAAAATTCAGCCGAGTCAGTGTCAGGGTTACACGAACATCCGGGAGTAGGTCCGGATGATCCGGGTTCGTCAACCGGATTTCTGTCGTGTGGGGCGTTCGGACATCCGGGAGATGGTCCAGCTGATCCGGGTGGATCCGGATGATCCGGGAGCACTTTCGGATGATCCAGGCAGGTCAAACTGCTCGGGATTTTCTCTCGGGGACGGAAATTGGTTGATTTTGGGGTCAAAATTGATGAGATTTCGTGGATGGAAGGTGGGGAAACTTGGGGAGATGCTAGATCCACTCGAAACCAAGCAAATCCATGGATCAAAATCAACAAAACATCATCAAACCAACAAATCACAAAAAAATTTGGGGCTCTTTTTGGTGGGGATTTTCGAATTTAGGACGAAATCAAGCAAAAGTAGGCTAGAAAACTGTGGGGGAGGCTCCGAAATCGTGATCAACGTGGCTCATGATACCAAGATGATGTAGGGTAGAAACCCTAACGGCCCGATCTTTCACGAAAGGAGCGGATCCCATCCAAGAACGCGAAGAACACGAGGGGAAAACGAGGGAAAACACAAGAGGAAACACGAGAGAATCACTCGAGCAACAAGAATAGATCACACATCTGCTAGATCGATGAACACAAAGGTGAGATACAAGATCCAAAGTCAACAACGGACGATACAAAGGTAGCCGGTCCTTCTCCGTGAGGAGGTCTTGAATCCACGGGGGGGTCTTCCCTTAGAAAGGGGGCTTGACTCCAAAGGGATCTTCTCCGAAGAGGCCGCAATCTCTCGCACGGAGGATATCCGATATGGATGAGCGTAGCTCTATCTCTCAAATGAGCTATCACAACGCTAACCCTATAAAGGAGGTGGAGGAGGTCTATTTATAGTCTAGTGGGCGAAGGGGTAAGTGAGGGGGTGAAACAGGTACATGGGCCTCGGCCCGGGGGAATGCACGCAGGCAAGGCCGGATGATTCCGATGGGGGTCTGGATGATCCAGGCGTTGTCCGGATGATCCGGGACCTCGTCCGGATGATCCGGCTCCGCCATGGAGATTCTGCAAGCTTCGGGTGTCTTCGGACGCAATTACCCGGATGATCCGGAGGGGGACCCGGATGATCCGGCTAAGCCCGGATGATCCGGACGGTGGTTCGAATGTCCGGCCTGGCTCCTGCAGCCGCTCCATCTTCTTCTTCTCCTTTCTTCTGTATTATCATCCACGTGTCCCTCGCAGATGGTGTAGACGTACACTTGCGCTCGCACTCGTCCTCGGCATCCGTGATGTTCCGACAATACCTATGCATGCACACGGAAGGAGTGTCAAGTAGTATACCATCCTCGAGAGGGTCAAGTGAGCACGTGTAAAGGAGATGATTCACCTTTGTGTATGTGAAGTAGATGTCGCACGTGTCACTAGCCGAATGGTTTCTTGACATGGTGATGTCCGTAGGATGCTCCGCATCACTCAGGACTCTACATTTTCTATTTTAGTGATCCAAGATCACATTGAGTCCATAGGAAAGAGAATACTATTAAAAGGGGATGAGGTGTTGCATAATGGCTTGCTTGCTCAAATTGCTTAGTGATATGCTCCAAAACCCTCAACTACTTTCTCATATCCACATATGTCCCAAACCAAAAGTCAAACTCGGCCCCACCGAAATATCCCACCCGGCTCCACCGAGTTCACTTGACATAGCCACTGCCACAAACCCTAGTCATTTCGGTCTCACCAATAGGGATCTCGGTCTCACCGAGATGGGATTGCAACCTCTCTGTTTCCCTTCGTAACGTGATAGAGGCGAAAGTGTCCCGATGTTTTGATGAGATGGTGGCTATCATTTCTGTGGGAGTCGACCTTGACGATCCGACTATGAACGTGCGAGACGTCGTGCCTTCGCAATCGCTAAACCAACTTCTGAGGGGTTATTGACCACGCCGGAGCACGATCAACCAAACCACGAGGGTCTGTTTCCTGCGAGCAAACGAAGAACAAGCAAGAAACTAAGATTGCAATCTGGATATTGCGAATATAAGATAAAAACTTTATTGATCAAGGTGGGGTTCTGTGACGTCTTGGTCTGGTCGTTGGACACAAACGAAGTACGCGAAGTTGCAGCTATGGAGAACTTTTAATCTAAACAAAAACCCAAAGTCTAAACGACGCCCTAACGGCTGTATATATGGAGGAAGAGGGGGGGATTTCGTGGCCCTTGGAGGAGGGGTCCGGAACCAACCCTAACTCTTGTTTCCCCACACATACGGACTCTAAAAACAACCAATACTTAATTATTTCGAAAATACATGGGTCTGGCCCAATAATAAGGTGAAGCAGCACCTAAAATAGCCTCTGAATGAAATTTATAAAGTGGCATCTTGTATATTTCTTCCAAGGCTTCATGCACTCCTTATGGTGGTTTCAAAGTCCTAAAATCATCACTTGTAACTCCGTTCTTGATCCCCTTGCGCATGCCATCATCTCCATGCTTGAACTTGTTCCAAGGTTCACCTTTTTTGTCTAAGCTAGGCCCTTCATTTGTAAGCAAAACAAATGTATCCAATTTAGGCAGCATCATAATCTCATGATCATTAGAATCGTTACCAAAAAACGAAAGTACCTGATAATTCAATTGGCGTGTGCGAGCTCTAGTAATTGGTCCAATACGTATAGCAGCAGGGGCTGTGGGTGTAACAATGGTATTGATGTCCTCATCATCCTCCCCTTCTTGAAATTAAGTTGTCCTCGACGAAAGTTCATCGTCCTCACCCAAATAAGGCTTCAAATCTGCAATGTTAAAAGTGGGACTAACCCCAAAATCTGCAGGTAGCTCAAGTTTATATGCATTATCATTTATTTTCTCTAACACCTTAAAAGGACCATCAACACGTGGCATTAGCTTTGATTTGCGCAAATTAGAAAATCCATCCTAATGCAAATGTTACCAAACAAGATCTCCAGGTGCAAACACTACATGTTTTCTACCCTTATCTCCAGCAAGTTTATATTTAGCATTCATACACTCAATGTTTTCCTTAGTTAACTCATGCATTTTTAAAATCAATTCAGCATGTTCTTTAGCATCAAAATTAACCTTCTCCGAAGATGGAAGAAGCAACAAATCAATAGGTGCACGAGCTAGGAGACCATACACAATTTCAAAAGGGCACATCTTAGTAGTGGAATGCAATGAACGATTATAAGCAAATTCAATATGAGGCAAGCATTCTTCCCACATTTTCTTGTTATTCATCAAAACAGCCCTAAGCATAGTAGACAATGTTCTATTGACTACTTCAGTTTGTCCATCAGTTTGGGGGTGACAAGTAGTACTAAAAAGCAGTTTATTCCCCAACTTAGCCCATAAACATCTCCAAAAGTGGCTAAGAAATTTAGTATCACAATGTGAAACAATAGTATTTGGCACACCATGCAAGCGAATAATTTCACGAAAGAACAAATCAGCAACATTATGTTAGGACCCCGATTCCAAGTCACATCGATCTAGCCGGTAACACCTCATATAACATTGTGGCCTCACGCACGGTATTCCCACGGGTGTCGCCTTACCATGGCCCGGGGCCGTTTGCGCCTTTTGGCTCACGTATATGATAGTGTCGCTAGCATCCATATGACAGAGAACCCGGGCCGAGATGGCTAGTCGTGAACCAAAAGCGGCGCAGACCTATGGAGACAGGCATACATGAATCACATCGAGCATGTCGGTCATCAGCGAGTGAATCCGGGTTGTAGCACTGGGCTAATAGGACTCCGGGGAACCCGGGCTGTAGCAGGCCAGGCAGGACTCCGGATGTCACCGTGTGACATTTCCCCGAAGGGACAGACATAGGAACGAAGTGAAACACATGCCGGCCAGTCAAGTGTCCTGAGCAGTAGTGCTGGGCTAGCAGGACTCCAGTGGACTGGGCTGTAGCGGACTACTATGGCTCGAGGAACACTAGACTACATTTCCCCATAAGAAAGGCTACCAAGGATAAACAACTAGATTGTCGGATCCCACTCATACCAAGCATTTCAATCATACACATAATATGCCCGATATGAGTACATACAACATGGCATCACAAGAAAACTCTACAACTCAAGTACTTTATTTAAAGGCTCCAGAGAGCCATACTTAACATGTTCATACAGGTAGGGGGCACATGACCCAACACTCAAGTCATACAAGCATACAAGCACATGCGGAAGCAAATAGTCTGAGTACAGACAGTAGAAAGAAAGAAGGCTTCTCGAAGCCTATCTATCTACATAGGGCCCTCCATGGCCAGGATCAGCACCTGGGTGGCTAGTCACTCGTCGACATCAAGGTCTACATAAAACCCATCGGAGGGGGCGGTGTTGTCGTCTGAAAACAGTAATTAAGCAAACATGAGTACAAGGGTACTCAGCAAGTCTTACATTAAAACCTACTATAGATGCTCATTCTGAAGAAGGTGGTGGAGTTATTGCAACAAGCGAGCTTTGACTCTTGGCTAAGCTATCCTACAGAACTCCACTAGTAAAACAGTTTTTCGCACACGAGTCCACTAATCACCAACACAATACTCCACCGGGGATCCTCCCTCGTCATCCTACGAGAGGGCCCTCCTCGGTACTCACACTTATCTTGAGTCTTTTAGTAGTATCCATTAGCTTGTCTATGAACTGTATAGGCAACCAAGCAGTCCTTTACCGCGGACGCGGCAATTCGGATAGTTTTATACCCTGCAGGGGTGTACTTCTTCATACACACTTTCACCACTTACCGCCATTTACACGACATGTACTCGGCAACCTTCAAGCGGAAGCCCAACGAGGGTGTCGGCCACGGCCTACCTAACACTCAAGCCTCTAGTCCAGGTTTATCGCCTATCCAGGTTCCATCCTAAGGGAGTCCGGCCGAGGTTTCCACATACGGCCCCGAACGATGTGAACAGGGTTCCCGAGACACCAAATGGGTGACTCGGTACACCGTGCCACGGTGTATCTACCGCTACATAGCCCACCCCTAGGGTCAGCGCTACGCACGGCCGCCAACACATAACCTACAAACACCAGAAACTATTTGCAACTCCTGCACAAAGTACTAGGGTGATTAAGAAGGCGAGAGGGTCCATTGGTTTCGGGCCCAATGTATGGTAGTAACTAAATCTTAAATCACACATACAGATCTCAGTTCTTCGGGACGGCCTCAATGAAACAACCCACCATGTACTCCTACATGGCCTCTCATCGATACCTTTACCAAATCATGTTCAACACATCCCTCACATTACCGACATAATCATTTCACTCTAGCCCATCACCCAGATGAACCAAACGTGACACAACTCTAAGCATAGCTGGCATAGCAAGGTAGGAAACACATACACGGCTCAATCAACTCCTACACATGCTAGTGGGTTTCATCTAGTTACTGTGGCAATGACAGGTCATGCAGAGGATAAGGGTTCAACTACCGTAGCACACAGCAGTTTGAATCGCGTTGTCTTAATGCAGTAAACAAGAGAAGAAGCGAGAACATGGGTTTGTATTAGAATGATCAATGGGTTGCTTGCCTGATGTAGTGGTAGTAGGGTACTGCCCTTCAGACGGATACTCGAGATTATCCTTGGAGGCAGAACCTACCACGAAAGACACACCGAACATAATCAACACATGACGATATGCAACAATATGATGCATGCTATGATGGCAAAATGAAAGTGTCTTGGCCTAATGCAAGCTAAAACAGAAAGGAATGAACTCATTTGAATCAAAGATTCAAATGTTAGATCATTTAACATGGCCTTATTAGTGCATTATCTTATTATGTTTAAACAGCAAGGTTAACTTGTTTTGTCATGCATGAAACCATTACAGATGGATAGATTGAATTTTTCCGATCATTTTTCATATATAAATTGTTTGATTTGGAGTTATGGTTGATTTTCTATGATTTTTAAAAGTTTTGGCTATTTTCTGGAATTTCCTATATAAGAATAATTCCAGTAATTGAATTAATGCGTCAGCATGACATAGGTGTGACGTCAGCGGGTCAACTGGGTCGGCCAGGTTAAACCTGACTGGTGGGCCCTGTCTGTCAGTGGTTCAGCTAATTAACAGGATTAAATTAGTACTAATTAACTGTCAGTGGGGCCTGGGCCCACATGTCAATGACTAAACTAATTAAAATCAGTTAACTCTAATCCTAAACTAATTAGCAGGCCGGCCCCACCTGTCATAGGCGCAGGGGGGAGTCAACCTGGGCCCACGCGTCAGTCCACGGTCAAAGGGGGTCAAACTCGCCGGTGTTTAGACGCTGGCGAGGCCAGACGCGGCGGAGGGCTCGAGTTTTGCACTCCGGCGACCAAAAGGACGGCGGAGACCATCTACGTGATGTGGTGAGTGAGCCGTGTCGAGTGGTGGCAGTAGGTGGAGCAGCGGCCGGAGTTCGGACGAGGTTGAACTAGTCGCTAGCAGGCACGGCGAGGGGCGCGCGGGGGTGCTACGGGCTCCTGCGAGTGCGTTGAAGACGAAGGCGTGCTCGGTTGTGACCCAACGTGGCTGTGGCCACGACAGCGACGTGCGGTGGCGGCGGCGAGCTTCGGCTCCAATGGCCATGGGTGTTAGAGGGCACAGACAAGCGCGGGGAGTCGGGGAAATAGGTCAGTAGCTCACTGCGGTTGCAGGGGAGCAAACGGCAAGCTCGGGGAAGAGCTGGAGCGAGCGGGGCGGCGAGGGGGATCTCCCGCGACCAAGGTTGAAGACGAGCTCGGTGCAGCGTCTCCGAGGCGAGCGAGCGCTCGGGGATGGGTCGAGGCGAAGCAGCGGACGACGGCGGAGCTTCTTGGCACGGCGAGGCAGCGAGTGGACGGCGGTGGTGCTTGTCGGCGGCGACGGCTGCGCTCGGCAGTGGATGGGGAGAGAGCCAGAGAGGGGGAGAGGCGACGGGGAGAGTGGGGAGAAAGAGAGGGGGACGTGGGGGAGTGCGTGGCACTCGTAGGCGTGTCCGGGGCGTCGGCGGAAGCAGGAGGTGGCCGGCGTGTGGCCGTGGGCGCCGGCCACGCGCTTCTCGTCCTCCTGGCGGGAGGAGGAGGACGACTGGCAAGAGCCAGTGGACTGGGCCGAGCCGGTGGGCTAGGTGGGCTGTGCCAGGTAAGTTCTGTTCTCTCTATCCTTTTCTGTTTTTTATTTATTCTATTATTTCTGTAACTTCAGGGCTTTATTAAAAATGCCAGGGCATTTCCATAAATCATAAAATTAATCATGGCCACTGCTTAGAATATATCCAACAGCAAAAATTTTGATTTATGATTATTTGAGCATTTAAAATATTTTATAGCATTTAAATGCCCAAATGCAAATACTATAAGAATTAATTCAATGACCTTACGATGTCCTAGAAAAATGTGCACCATTTTTGTCCAAGGTTTTAACCCAAAACAAAAAGGGTGGGCTTTTTAGAAGGGCATTTCAGGTTCATTGAAAAAGTTTTTAGTAAACCCTAGTTGTTCCAGGGGGTGCTGGGGGTTCTGTCATCCCCATTTCAAATTTAAGAGAAATTTAAACATGATGCGCACTCTAATGCTTGAACTGGCTAGGGTGTGACAACTCACCCCCACTCAAAAGAATCTCATCCCGAGATTTAGGATCCTCCAGGAAGAAGGTGGGGTACTCGAGTTGAAGACGATCCTCCCTTTCCCAAGTGGCTTCCTTTTCGGAATGGTGTGACCATTGAACCTTGAGAAACTTGATATTATGGCGTCGAGTGGTACGCTCGGCTTGATCAAGGATACGAACGGGATATTCCCGATATGAGAGGTTATCTTGTAGATCAAGCGTTTCGTGGTCCACTCCACGGATAGGATCCGCGAAGCAACGCCTGAGTTGAGAAATGTGGAGGACAACGTGAACTCTGGAAAGATGTGAAGGTAGTTCCAATTGGTAAGCAACTTCTCCTCTTTTGGCAAGAATGCGGAAGGGTCCGATGTAACGAGGAGCCAATTTTCCTTTGATACCGAAACGATGGGTTCCCTTTAACGGGGTAACCCGAAGGTAAGCCTTCTCGCCGACTTCATAAGTCATGAGCTTATGTTTACGGTCATATTGGCTCTTTTGACGAGATTGGGTTGTTTTCAATTTCTCACGAATAACGGGAACCTGCTCTTCTGCTTCCTGAATCATATCCGGGCCAAAGAGTTGTCTTTCCCCGGTTTCTGACCAGTTAAGAGGCGTTCGACATTTTCGTCCATAGAGAACTTCGAAAGGAGCTTTGCCCAAGATAGCTTGATAACTATTGTTATAACAAAACTCCGCGAATGGAAGGCATTTCTCCCAACCCATTCCGAATGAGATGACAGAAGCTCGGAGCATATCTTCCAGAATTTGATTGACTCGCTCTACTCGACCACTTGATTGAGGATGGAAGGCGGTGCTAAAAGAGAGACGAGTTCCCATAGCATTTTGGAAACTTTCCCAAAATCGAGAGGTGAAGAGACTCCCACGGTCTGAGTTAATTTCCAATGGGACACCATGAAGAGACACTATTCGGGAGATGTATAAGTCAGCTAGCTGGTTAGCGGTGATACTCTCACGAACAGGTAGGAAATGGGCTACTTTGGAAAGACGGTCGATCACGACGAAGATGGCATTATTCCCTCTCTTGGTCCTGGGAAACCCGGTGATGAAATCCATACTGATTTTATCCCATTTCCACTCAGGAATAGCCAAAGGTTGAAGGGTGCCAGCAGGCCGTTGATGCTCTGCTTTAACACAACGACAAACGTCGCAATTTGCAATGTATTGAGCGATTTCTCTCTTCATCCTAGTCCACAAAAACCTCTGCGTAGGTCTTGATACATTTTAGTACTACCGGGATGAATGGTGAGAGGGGATTCATGAGCTTCCTTAAGGATCAGCCGCCTTAGGTTTCGTGCCTTGGGAACCACTAAACAATTTCCAAAGTATACGACACCTTGATCATCAACGGAGAAACAATTTGCGACTCCTTTCTTAATGTTTCTTCTAATACGGGAGATTCCCGGATCTACCTTCTGTGCCTTGATGATCTGATCCGTAAGGGTAGGTTTCGCCACCAGGGTGTATAGGAATCCTCGAGGGACAATGTGAAGATTGAGCTTACGAAATTCCTCGTGGAGAAGTGGTTGACTTTGTTGTAACATCAGGTTGTTACAATAAGATTTACGACTTAGCGCATCAGCCATGACATTGGCTTTGCCCGGGGTGTAAGTTATTCCTAAATCGTAATCCGAGATCAACTCGACCCAACGTCGTTGCCTGAGATTCAAATCCGGTTGGGTGAAGATATATTTCAAACTTTGGTGATCGGTGAAAATCTCGCAACGATTACCGAGGAGGTAATGTCGCTAAGTTTTGAGTGCATGGACTACAGCTGCAAGCTCTAGATCATGTGTGGGATAGTTTTCCTCATGTGGGTGTAATTGCCGTGAAGCATAGGCAATTACCTGACGATCTTGCATGAGTATGCAACCTAGTCCTTGTCGCGAGGCGTCGCAATAGATAATAAAGTCCTTGGAGAAATCTGGTGGTACCAGTACGGGAGCAGATGTCAGGCCTCTTTTCAGTTCCTGAAAGCTGACTCGCACTGTGGGGTCCACTCGAACTTTTTATCTTTCTTGAGGAGTTCAGTTAGAGGTTTAGCAACCTTGGAGAAATTCTCGACGAAGCGGCGGCAATAGCTCACTAAGCCAAGGAACCTCCGAACTTGCTTGACCGTCTCAAGTGGAGTCCAATCAAGGACGGCTTGAACTCGCTCGGGATTGACAGCAATACCCTTACCAGAGATTACATGGCCTAGATAGGTCACTTCTGGCAACCAAAATTCACACTTGGAGAATTTGGCATAAAGGCGATGCTCATGAAGTTTCGTCAATACCAGCCTTAGATGTTCGGCATGTTCCTCTTCATTCTTGGAGTAGATGAGTATGTCATCGAGGTAGACTACGACGAATTTATCCAAATACTCCATGAAGACCGAGTTCATTAACCGAGAGAAAGTGGCTGGGGCATTGGTTAAACCGAAATACATTACGGTGTACTCGTATTGGCCATAACGAGTAACAAAGGTCGTTTTGGGAATGTCCCCATTTCTGATTTTGATTTGATGGTAGCCCAACCTCAAATCCATCTTGGAAAAGACCGAGGATCCAGCGAGCTGGTCATACAGATCGTTGATCCTGGGAAGCGGATACTTGTTCTTGATGGAGACCAAGTTGACAGGTCGGTAATCTACAACCATCCGATCCGTTCCATCCTTCTTCTTGACAAAGAGGACAGGGCAAGCCCAAGGAGAGGAACTAGGACGGATGAAACCCTTTTTCAAGGACTCATCGAGTTGGTTCTTAAGCTCGGCTAGTTCTAAGGGTGCCATCTTATAGGGTCTTCTAGAAATTGGAACGGTTCCTGGAACAAGGTCTATCACGAACTCGACATCCCTGTCAGGTGGAACACCTGGCAGTTCTTCTGGAAAGACATCCGGAAAGTCTCGGACTACCGGAATATCCTCAAGGTCTGGAAGGGGGTTGGCATTTAGGGAGTAAAGCTGGCGCTTGGCCACTCGAGTTAAGACATTGACTGTCTTGCTCGATGGGTGAGTAAGTTGAACGGCTCTAGTGGCACAATCAATCTTAGCATAATGAGCTGACATCCAGTCCATACCCAAGATGATGTTAATGTCTGAGGATTTAAGAGCTATTAAGGATGCAAGGAAGACAAGTCTATCAACAGGAATTTTGTTCCCATGGCTTACTCTAGAAGTTTGCCATTTGGAACCCGGAGTTTGAATTACCATGGAAGTGGGCATGTCACAGAATGTCGTGTTATGCAATCGAGCATAGTTCTTGGATATGAATGAATGAGATGCTCCAGTATCGAAAAGAACAGATGTCGGATGGCAGTTAACAAGGAGCGTACCAAGGACGACGTTAGGATCCTCATGAGCCTCCTTGGCTGAGACATAGTTGACATGGCCACGTGCAGTTGTGACCGGCTTGGCGTAGAATGTCTTTCCCGCTGGTTTACCACGGCCAACGGACTTTCCAGACTGATTGGGGTTGTTGTTCTGGGGACACTCTCGGATATAGTGACCCGGCTCTCCACACTTGAAACACGTCACAACATTGGGACGTGGAGCAGCATTAGCAGCGGGGCCACCATAGGGCTTGGGCGGTGCAAACTGCTGGTTGGGACGAGGCGCCTCAAAGGATGGCCTCGGAATGAACCTGGGTGGCAGTGCCGTGCTTGGAATCCACACCCGGCGCTTCTGAGCTCCAGAGCCGGATGAAGAGCCAAAATCACGTGAGTGCTTGCGTGAAGCGTCATAGTCAGACTGGCCTGACTCAGCACTGATGGCTTTATTGACCAACTTCTGAAAGGAGGTGCACTCGTGCAGACGAACATCGCGGCAAAGCTCAGGGCTAAGTCCCTTGCGGAACCTTGCCTGCTTCTTAGAGTCGGTAGATACTTCTTCGGGAGCATATCGTGCCAGATTCCCAAATTCATGACTATATGCATCCACAGTCAGTCTTCCTTGGGTGAAACTGCAGAACTCTTCCCTCTTGCGATCTATGAGACCTTCCGGAATGTGATGCTCACGGAAAGCCTCACTGAATTCAGCCCAAGTAGTGATTTGGCCGACCAGGCGCATAGCTTCAAAGTTTTCCCACCAGAGGCTAGCAGGGCCTTCGAGGTGATAGGCAGCATAGGTAACCTTATCAGCTTCAGCTACGTTGGCAGAACGTAGCTTGTGGGTGATGCTGCGAAGCCAGTCATCCGCGTCGAGGGGCTTGACGGAATGGTTAAACTTCGGTGGGTACAGCTTGATGAAGTCATTGATTGACACCAAGTCATTTCGCTGATGGCGTGCAGTGTTCTGCTCAATCCGCTCTAGCAGGCGGTTAGTCTCACGCTTGTTTCTTTCCGCCTCCAGCATCACTTCGGCCAGAGAAGGCGGGTGAGGCAGATTTTCACCCCTAGCTGCACTGGCTTCCCCCTGCTCCGGGGCAGCAGGGTTGCTGCGGGTGTTGACCATCCTAGATGAAAACAAGACAACGGTTTAGATAAGGATGGGACAGAATTAGCAAGGAAGTGCAGAATGTAATGGATAAGACGGAATGCAGAGATGTTCATTGCATGACATGGTAATATAGAAACTGCCATATATATACCATTGGTCATACACACCGTACATAGTTTAGTACAAGCCCAGGCTAGAGTACAACTACGGTGAAAGACATTACATCTCATCGGAGGCATTCCAAGATCCTATACATTATTTCCTACACCTCCAGAGCGTGATACACACCAAGTCATATCCCACGGTTACGCATGACTGTGGAGAATACAACTACTACAATACTAGTGGAACTACTACTAGCTCAGACGGCTCCGTAGTAATCCTCATAGAAGTCGCCACCAAAACCTGGAAGTGGAACATGATCATCTGGGAACAGACAATCCTGCGGAACCTGCGGACCAAAGGGACTCGGATGTGGCCTTGGTCCCATAGGTGGTGGCAGACGGGGACCACAAGGAGGGGTGATGCCTCCCACATCGCGCCACTCCATACAATCTGGCAATCCAGATCGTACAGGGTACAGATCCCTCAGATCCATGTATCCTGCCTTTACCGCTCGTGCAAACCGAGTCAAAGTGGTCCAGTGATCAGCACGAAAGTTAAAAAGCTCCATACGCAAGGCCCGATTTTCGCGGTCCTTATCCTCGAGCATCTTGGCAGTGGTGTGGAGTAGTGACTCCTCATGTGTGGGGTCAGCATAGATAGCCTGGAGATACCCTTGCGCTCCCGGAAGTGAAGCTGGCATATAACGGAAGTCGGTGTTCCGAAGTAGGCCAGTCCGGACTCGCATGATGGTCATCATGGAATAGGCAGCATCCTGCACAGCCATCTCAACAGTAACCCCGAGTCCATAGGAACAGTGAAGGGGCTCAGTGGCTCCAGGATAAGAGGGATATATCCTGACGATACAGAGGTACTGGCTCTGGTTGAAGTCTCTGAACTGCTCTTCGACAGTGTATTCGGGATACCAACGGTAACCTGTCTCGATCATTACCCGTACTAACATAGCAGTATGACCGGGCACAACGAGGCACCGGGTCAGGCGAACCACTTGAATTTGAGCACGAGTGGCCATCTGAAAGCACAACCACAATGCAAAGGCATTAGAATTTCTTGGGAAAAGTGGACAGCATAACAGCTGTAAATGCTTAGAGAAAGATTTGAGACATCCACAATAGTTTGCAATACCACTCAACATCATCATATCAAGGTTCTGATTCAACTAACAACATACTAAAAGTATTAGAAATTGTACTGAGGCTTGTAACAACAATCCTATAAGCTACTACGGATTAGTAACACGTGAACCTGATAGAAGAAGAGAGCCTAGTCCTTAACCCATGTCGAATGAGTAGAGAATTACTCAGATCAGAGGGCATAAGGTAAAGGAGTAAAAGATCCTTACGTTCCCTCCCACAATCAATTCCCCTACATATAACTACAGCATTTCTAGACTCGACATCGACCAGTTTGGCTCAATGAACCTACAGGCAGTCCGGCTCTGATGCCAACGCTGTCAGGACCCCGATTCCAAGTCACATCGATCTAGTCGGTAACACCTCATATCACATTGCGGCCTCACGCACGGTATTCCCACGGGTGTCGCCTTACCATGGCTCGGGACAGCTTGCGCCTTTTGGCTCACGTATATGATAGTGTCGCTAGCATCCATATGACAGAGAACCTGGGCCGACATGGCTAGTCGTGAACCCAAAGCGGCGCAGACCTATGGAGACATGCATACATGAATCACATCAAGCATGTCGGTCATCAGCGAGTGAATCCGGGCTGTAGCACTGGGCTAACAGGACTCCGGGCAACCCGGGCGGTAGCAGGCTAGGCAGGACTCCGGATGTCACCGCGTGACATTTCCCCGTAGGGACACACATAGGAATGAAGTGAAACACATGCCGGCCAGTCAAGTGTCCTGAGCAGTAGTGCTGGGCTAGCAGGACTCCGGTGGACCGGGCTGTAGCGGACTACTATGGCTCGAGGAACACTAGACTACATTTCCCCATAAGAAAGGCTGCCAAGGATAAACAACTAGATTGTCGGATCCCACTCATACCAAGCATTTCAATCATACACACAATATGCCCGATATGAGTACATACAACATGGCATCACAACAAAACTCTACAACTCAAGTACTTTATTTAAAGGCTCTAGAGAGCCATACATAACATGTTCATACAGGTAGGGGTCACATGACCCAACACTCAAGTCATACAAGCATACAGGCACATGCGGAAGCAAATAGTCTTAGTACAGACACTAGAAAGAAAGAAGGCTTCTCGAAGCCTGTCTATCTACATAGGGCCCTCCATGGCCAGGATCACCACCTGGGTGGCTAGTCACTCGTCGACATCAATGTCTACATAAAACCCATCGGAGGGGGCGGTGTTGTCGTCTGAAAACAGTAATTAAGCAAACATGAGTACAAGGGTACTCAGCAAGTCTTACATCAGAACCTACTATACATGCTCATTCTCAAGAAGGTGGTGGAGTTATTGCAACAAGCCAGCTTTGACTCTTGGCTAAGCTATCCTACGGAACTCCACTAGTAAAACAGTTTTTCGCACACGAGTCCACTAATCACCAACACAATACTCCACCGGGGATCCTCCCTCGTCATCCTACGAGAGGGCCATCCTCGGTACTGACACTTATCTTGAGTCTTTTAGTAGTATCCATTAGCTTGTCTATGAACTGTATAGGCAACCAAGTAGTCCTTTACCGCGGACGCGGCTATTCGAATAGTTTTATACCCTGCAGGGGTGTACTTCTTCATGCATGCTTTCACCACTTACCGCCGTTTACACGACATGTACTCGGCAACCTTCAAGCGGAAGCCCAACGAGGGTGTCGGCCACAGCCTACCTAACACTCAAGCCTCTAGTCCAGGTTTATCGCCTATTCAGGTTCCATCCGCAGGGAGTCCGGCCGAGGTTTCCACATACGGCCTCGAACGATGTGAACAGGGTTCCCGAGACACCAAATGGGTGACTCGGTACACCGTGCCACGGTGTATCTACCGCAACATAGCCCACCCCTAGGGTCAGCGCTACGCACGACCGCCAACACATAACCTACAAACACCAGAAACTATTTGCAACTCCTAGACAGAGTACTAGGGTGATTAAGAAGCCGAGAGGGTCCATTGGTTTCGGGCCCAATGTATGGT
Organism: Triticum urartu; assembly: GCF_003073215.2. NCBI lineage: Eukaryota > Viridiplantae > Streptophyta > Magnoliopsida > Poales > Poaceae > Triticum > Triticum urartu. Next base: position 285,925,423 of record NC_053023.1, on the reverse strand, counting down.
AGTAACTGAATCTTAAATCACACATACAGATCTTAGTTCTTAGGGACGGCCTCAATGAAACAACCCACCATGTACTCCTACATGGCCTCTCATCGATACCTTTACCAAATCATGTTCAACCCATCCCTCACATTACTGACATAATCATTTCACTCTAGCCCATCACCAAGATGAACCTAACCTGACACAACCCTAAGCATAGCAGGCATAGCAAGGTAGGAAACACATACACGGCTCAATCAACTCCTACACATGCTAGTGGGTTTCATCTAGTTACTGTGGCAATGACAGGTCATGCAGAGGATAAGGGTTCAACTACCGTAGCACACATCAGTTTGAATCACGTTGTCTTACTGCAGTAAACAAGAGCAGAAGCGAGAACATGGGTTTGTATCGGAATGATCAATGGGTTGCCTGCTTGATGTAGTGGTACTAGGGTACTGCCCTTAAGATGGATACTCGGGGTTATCCTTGGAGGCAGAACCTACCACGAAAGACACACCGAACATAATCAACACATGACGAAATGCAACAATATGATGCATGCTATGACATGGCAAAATGAAAGTGTCTTGGCCTAATGCAAGCTAAAACAGAAAGGAATGAACTCATTTGAATCAAAGATTCAAATGTTAGCTCATTTAACATGGCCTTATTAGTGCACTATCTTATTCTGCTTAAACATCAAGGTTAACTTGTTTTGTCATGCATGAAACCATTACAGATGGATAGATTGAATTTTTCTGATCATTTTTCATATATAAATTGTTTGATTTGGAGTTATGGTTGATTTTCTATGATTTTTAGAAGTTTTGGCTATTTTCTGGAATTTCCTATATAAGAATAATTCCAGTGATTGAATTAATGCGTCAGCATTACATAGGTGTGACGTCAGCGGGTCAACTGGGTCGGCCAGGTCAAACCTGACTGGTCGGCCCTGTCTGTCAGTGGCTCAGCTAATTAACAGGATTAAATTAGTACTAATTAACTGTCAGTGGGGCCTGGGCCCACATGTCAGTGACTAAACTAATTAAAATTATTTAACTCTAATCCTAAACTAATTAGAAGGCCGGTCCCACCTATCATAGGCTCAGGGGGGAGTCAACCTGGGCCCACGCGTCAGTCCACGGTCAAAGGGGGTCAAAGGCGAGGCCAGACGCGGCAGAGGGCTCGGGTTTTGCACTCCGGCGACCAAAAGGACGGCGGAGACCATCTACGTGATGCTGTGAGTGAGCAGCGTCGAGTGGTGGCAGTAGGTGGAGCTAGGGTGGCCGGAGATGACGGCGACGAGCACGTCCGCGGCGGCCGGAGTTCGGGCGAGGTTGAACTAGTCGCTAGCAGGCACGGCGAGGGGCGCGCGGGGGTGCTACGGGCTCCTGCGAGTGCGTTCAAGACGAAGGCGTGCTCGGTTGCGACCCAACGTGACTGTGGCCACGACGGTGACGTGCGGTGGCGGCGGTGAGCTTCGGCTCCGATGGCCATGGGGGTTAGAGGGCGCAGACGAGCGCGGGGAGAGGGGAAACGGGTCAGTAGCTCACTGCGGTTGCAGGGGAGCGAACGGCGAGCTCGGGGAAGAGCTGGAGCGAGCGAGGCGGCGAGGGGGATCTCCGGCGATCGAGGTTGAAGACGAGCTCGGTGCAGCGTCTCCGGGGCGAGCGAGCGCTCGGGGATGGGTCGAGGCGAAGCAGCGGACAACGGCGGAGCTTCTTGGCACGGCGAGGCAGCGAGTGGACGGCGGTGGCTGCGGTGGTGCGTGTCGGCGGTAACAGCTACGCTCGGCAGGGGATGGGGAGAGAGCCAGAGAGGGGGAGAGGCCACGGGGAGAGTGGGGAGAAAGAGAGGGGGACGTGGGGGAGTGCGTGGCACTCGTAGGCGCGTCTGTGGCGTCGGCTGAAGCAGGAGGTGGCCGGCGTGTGGCCGCGGGCGCCGGCCACGTGCTTCTCGTCCTCCTGGCGGGAGGAGGAGGACGACTGGCAAGAGCCAGTGGACTGGGCCGAGCCGGTGGGCTAGGTGGGCTGCGCCAGGTAAGTTCTGTTCTCTCTCTCCTTTTCTGTTTTTTATTTATTCTATTATTTCTGTAACTTCAGGGCTTTATTAAAAATGCCAGAGCATTTCCATAAATCATAAAATTAATCATGGCCACTGCTTATAATATATCCAACAGCAAACATTTTGGTTTATGATTATTTGAGCATTTAAAATATTTTATAGCATTTAAATGCCCAAATGCAAATACTATAAGAATTAATTCAATGACCTTAAGATGTCCTAGAAAAATGTGCACCATTTTTGTCCAAGGTTTTAACCCAAAACAAAAAGGGTGGGCTTTTTAGAAGGGCATTTCAGGTTCATTGAAAAAGATTTTAGTAAACCCTAGTTGTTCCAGGGGGGTGCTGGGGGTTCTGTCATCCCCATTTCAAATTTAAGAGAAATTTAAACATGATGCACACTCTAATGCTTGAACTGGCTAGGGTGTGACACATTAACAGCATCATCGCGTTTATGACATGGTATAAAGTGTGCCATTTTCGAGAACCTATCCACGACAACAAATATGCTATCCCTCCCCTTATTTGTTCGAGGTAAACCTAAAACAAAGTCCATAGATATATCCTCCCAAGGAAGACTAGGTACATGCAAAGGCATATATAAACCATGAGGATTGAGTCGTGACTTTGCTTTTTGACATGTAGTGCAGCGAGCAACAAAACGCTCAACATCCCGTCTCATCTTTGGCGAAAAGAAATGTGTAGCAAGTATATCATCCGTTTTCTTGACGCCAAAGTGTCCCATTAATCCTCCTCCATGTGCCTCCTGCAACAACAAAAGACGAATGGAGCTAGCTGGAATGCATAGCTTGTTAGCACGAAACACAAATCCATCGTTAAGAACGAACTTGTTCCAAGTTCTCCTTTCCTTACAATTCTGCAATACATCTTTTAATTCAGCATCATGCACATATTGATCTTTGGTGGTCTCCAAACAAAATATTTTAAATTCAAGTTGTGAAAGCATAGTATAACGACGAGACAATGCATCAGCAATAACATTTTCCTTACCCTTCTTGTGTTTAATGACATAAGGGAAAGTCTCAATGAATTCAACCCATTTAGCATGTCTACGGTTCAGTTTGGCTTCACTTTTAATGTGTTTCAAAGATTCATGATCAGAATGTATAACAAATTCATTTGGCCATAAATAATGTTCCCATGTTTCTCAGGTCCGAACAAGAGCATATAATTCTTTATCATAAGTAGAATAGTTCATATTAGGCCCACACAATTTTTCAGAAAAGTATGCAACAAGTTTGCCATCTTGTAATAACACACCTCGTAATCCAATTCCACTAGCATCACATTCAAGCTCAAAAGTCTTATTAAAATCAGGAAGTTGGAGTAAAGGAGCATGTGTCAACTTATCTTTCAATACCGTGGAGGCTTCTTCCTATGCGGTACCCCAAACAAAAGGCACATCCTTCTTTTGTAAGCTCGTTGAGAGGTGCAGCAATGGTGCTGAAATCTCTAACAAAACGCCTATAGAAACCAGCGAGGCCAATGAAACTCCTCACTTGTGTGACCGCGTGGAGTAACAACATAGCCAAGAAAAGATACTTGGTCGGTGCATAAGGTGCACTTTCCAAGGTTACCAAACAAACGTGCATCACGTAGAGCAATAAAAACAACGCGTAAATGTTCCAAATGTTCCTCCGAAGATTTTCTATAAATCAATATGTCATAAAAGTAAACTACCACAAATCGTCCGATGAAAACACGTAAAACTTCGTTCATTAACCTCATGAAAGTAATAGGTGCATTAGTTAACCCAAAAGGCATGACTAACCACTCATATAATCCAAACTTAGTTTTAAATGCTATTTTCCATTCATCTCCCAATTTCATACGAATTTGATGGTATCCACTACGCAAATCAACTTTGGAGAATATTGTAGAGCCACTCGATTCATCAAGCATATCATCTAGCCTAGGAATAGGATGACAACAATGAATAGTAATATTATTAATGCCTCTACAATCAACGCACATACGCGATGTACCATCCTTTTTCGGCACTAAAATGATAGGAAGCGCACAAGGACTATGGGATTCGCGTATATAACCTTTGTCGAGCAGTTCTTGTACTTGACGCATAATCTCCTTCGTCTCCTCTTGATTGGTACGGTATGGTGCACAGTTGGGTAATGATGCACCGGGAATTAAGTCAATTCGATGCTCAATCCCTCAAATAGGTGGTAATCCTGGTGGCACGTCTTGTGGAAAGACGTCAGCGAACTCCTGCAAAATGTTAGTGACAGCAGGAGGCAAAGAGGAAGGCACGTCCTCGAATGTATATAATGCCTCTTTAAACACAAAAGCATAGCAAACAAATTTTCTAAAATCTAGATCTTCAATATCAGATTTGGTGGCAAGTAAACATGCACTTTTCAATTTAATTTCAGAAGCAACAGTAGATGGTTTATTATTAGGCTTCATTTGTTCCTCAAACTCTTTTGCCACAATCTGATTTTCACTCTTATTTTTCTCCTGTTTTGCTTTATTAGCTCTATTAATATCATCTTCCAAAATGGATTCAGGAGTCATAGGAAGCAAAGTAATATTTTTATCCTTATGAACAAGAGTATACTGATTGTTTCTACCATGGTGTACAGAATTTTTATCCAATTGCCATGGTCTACCAAGTAATAAGGAACATGCTTGCATGGGTACCACATCACAGTCAACATAAGCAGCATATGTCGAGATACTAAAATGCACACGAACAGTATGTGTTACCTTAACCTTGCCGCCGTTGTTGAACCATTGGATGTAGTAAGGATGTGGATGTGGTCTTGTGGTGAGAGATAGCTTCTCCACCATCTCCATGCTAACCGAGTTATTGCAGCTCCCTCCATCTATGATGACGCGAACATAACGTTCCTTCATAACTCCCTTTGTATGGAACAAATTATGCCTCTAATTTTGCTCAGCTTGTGTAACCTGCACAGTCAAAACACGTTGAGCAACTAAACATTCATACCTGTCAGCATCTTCAGCAGCCATGTATTGTATCTCATGATCAGAATCCTCTCCACCGTGTTCTTCATGTGTAATAAGAGCCAAAGGCTCCTCATCATAGTCACTAGCGGACTCATACCCACCATCCTCAGTAACAATCATCACACACTGAGATTGGCATTCTCTCGCAAAATGTCCTCTTCCCTTACAATGACGACAAATATTATCACTTGTGTGCCCTGTTGATGCCATGGAAGAAGAAGAGCTCTGCGCAGGTCCGGTAGGTGTGCTCTTGGCAGATAGTGGTGGTTGTGCCTGCTTTCATGTATCACGGCTGGAGGTGGCACCTGATGGAGGTGCTGGTGGAGTGGAAGTAATTCATGTTGATAATATGGTGGAACCCAACGAGTACGCATAGCTGTTTTCAAAGCAGCCCAAGTAGATGGAATAGGATATAATCTATAATGTTCAGACCACCAAACACATGCAAAGCTAGTGAAAGAACAAACAACAGCAAGAACACGTCTCTCCTCAGGATATTGTAAACATGTAAATCGTTGTTCAGTTTCTAACTCCCAAGTAAGATATAGATCAGGAACATATATACCCTCAAATGGTGGAATATTCAATTTTAGTTTAGGAAGATGGTCATGTACCTCAGGTGGTTGTGCAGCCCTACCATTGCGATGATATGCATGAGGACGACCTAGTGGTGGTGGTGCTGGTGGTTGCACATAGTGCTGATTTTGATCAACCACATCCTCGTAATGGTCCTCCACCTCTGCAGTAGCAGCAGGAGCGAGAGAAGCACCAACAGTAGGTACAGTAGCACCAGAAGTTTGACCAGGCTCAATGGGAACGTGTTGTGCTCGTCCCACTTAATTTGGAAGACGATGTTGTTGTTGTTGTAGAGGTACGACAGGTGCAGCGGGCGGGGGAAGGCGCGCGAGCAATTCATTAAACTTGTTATCGAGCTTTGTTTCGAACACCTTCTCAATGCCATCAATCTTCTCCACGACCTCTTCAAATCTGTTTAGCACATCTTCCACCTGTCCACTCATCATTTGCTGAAACTTATCATGTAACTCTTTGTTCGTCATGTTCTCCCAGTCAATCGCGTCGGGTTGTGATCCTGCCATGGTTAGCAGCAATAGAAACACACGAGAATATGATCCTACAGACTACTAGAAAATGGTGGTGGTGGAGTGTCACAAATCCGTCAAGCAAATCTCAAATTCTTACCAGTTCTTACCCAGCAGCAGGCAGTGATCGGCAACCGTCTAGTCAAAACTCTCAAAGCTTAGATACAGCGATTACCAGGGAGAGTCAAACGCACGACGTAGATGTATGTGGAGCTAGGAAGGCTTATAATATGGTAGAAAAAAGGGTCAGCAATAATGAATTCAGAGATGCAAAGTTGAATAAACGCTCAACGACGGTACTGTGTTGGTCCTAGGCTAGACCGTGCTAGAGACGCGAGCCTAGAACACTAACAAAATCACGGCGCTGCTCGTAAACAAGGGAGGAGCATGCTCTGAATTTTTTTCTTCACTTTTTTCCCTTGTTTTGCTACGCAACAATTTTTTTACGAAAAAGTCTACAAATGGTCTAAAAACTGCCTAGCCAGAATTTTCCAGACTTAGTTTTTTTTAGGTTGGAACTATTTTTCTTCTGCGGGTAGCATGGAAACTCAGGAGTCCTATTCTGTCACGACTCAAAGTATCCCGTGATCCGGAAATCGAAAACAATGCAACAATTACTGGACTCGGACTAGGACTGGTGGCAGAGATGAATCTGGTGGAATCTCGGACTGGTGGCGGCGATGAATCTGTTGGAAATCGGACTAGTGGCGGATATATGTTGCAGGTGGACTCGGATTGGCGTGACGGCGGCGGATATGTGGTGGCGTATATGGACTCAGATTGGTGGTGAATATGGCAGCAACGATGAAGTTGGTGTGGTGGCGGTATATGGCAGCAACAATGATGATGATGCGGTGGTGATATATGGCACCGGCGACGTGACAACCTATGAACAGAACTTGAAACTCTAAAGGACCAGACGCTAAGACCAGCTACTTGACACGACGATGCAACCGCAAATTTAACAAAGCAAATATAGAAAAGATTATGCAAAAGATCAGATTGGTTCGGATAGGATGAACTAACCCTAATTTTTTTGGCTTATTCGTGGACAATAGGTACGAAGAACAGACTCGATCTAAACTATGAAAAACTGTAAAATCTCACCGAGCAACCGGGAAATCTGATACCACTTGATAGAGGCGAAAGTGTCCCGATGTTTCGATGAGATGGTGGCTATCGTTTCTGTGGGAGTCGACCTTGACGATCCGACTACGAACATGCGAGACATCGCGCCTTAGCAATCGCTAAACCAACTTCCGAGGGGTTATTGACCACGCCGGAGCACGATCAACCTGACCACGAGGGTCTGTTTCCTGCGAGCAAACGAAGAACAAGCAAGAAACTGAGATTGTAATCTGGATATTGCGAATACAAGATGAAAGCTTTATTGATCAAGGTGGGGTTCTGTGACGTCTTGGTCTGGTCGTTGGACACAAACGAAGTACGCGAAGTTGCAGCTATGTCTAACTTTTAATCTAAACAAAAACCCAAAGTCTAAACGACGCCCTAAGGGCTATATACATGGAGGAAGAGGGGGGATTTCGTGGCCCTTGGAGGAGGGGTCCGAAACCAACCCTAACTCTTGTTTCCCCACACATACGGACTCTAAAAACAACCTATACTTAAGTATTTCGAAAATACATGGGCCTGGCCCAATAATAAGGTGAAGCAGCACCTAAAATAGCCTTTGAACGAAATTTATAAAGTGGCATCTTGTATATTTCATCTATGGCTTCATGCACTCCTTATGGTGGCTTCAAAGTCCTGAAATCATCACTTGTAACTCCGTTCTTGATCCCCTTGTGCATGCCATCATCTCCATGCTTTAACTTGTTCCAAGATTCATCTTTCTTGTACAAGCTAGGCCCTTGATTTGTAAGAAAAAAAATGTATCCAATTTAGGCAGCATTATATTCTCATGAACATTAGAATCGTTACCAAAAAATGAAAGTACCTGATAATTCAATTGGCTAGCGCGAGCTCTAGTAATTGGTCCAGTATGTATAGCAGCAGGGGCTGTGGGTGTAACAATGGTATTGATGCCCTCATCATAACGTTTCGGTCCAACCGAGATGAGCGATCGATCCCACCGAGATTGCAATGCAAACTCTCTATTTCCCCTTCGTAAAGTTTCGGTCTAACCGAGATGAGTGAATCGGTCCCACCGAGTTTGCTTGACCAACTCTCTGTTTGCCTATTACCAAAATCGGTCCCACCGAGTTTTTGTAATCGGTCTCACCGAGATTATTTTATGCCCTAACCCTAATGGAATGGGTCCCACCGAAAATCCTAATGTTCACATTTTGAACTAAATCGGACTGACCGAGTTTCATGATTTGGTCCCACCGAATTTGGTGATTTGTGTGTAACGGTTAGATTTTGTGTGGAGGCTATATATACCCCTCCACCCACTCTTCATTCATGGAGAGAGCTATCAGAACATGCCTACACTTCCAACACATATTTTCTGAGAGAGAACCACCTACACTTGTGTTGAGGTCAAGATATTCCATTCCAACCACATAAATCTTGATCTCTAGCCTTCCCCAAGTTTCTTTCCACTCAAACCCTCTTTCCACCAAATCCAATCCTATGAGAGAGAGCTGATGTAGAGACCCGACCCGAATGGATCAAGTGCTCTGTGCTCAGGTGTCATCCCTGGATCAGTAATGCTGACACCACACAGTACATCGAAGGATTTATAGCAGAGTGGCAATCACACACTTATTACATCGTTGTCTCAAAGAGAACTTATTACAATAAATATGGCTTAAGGCCATCTAATAATGGTAACAACGGAAGACTCAGAAGATAAATGGGTCCATCAACTCCAACGGCATCACTGAGTATAGAACCACGACCTAAAAGCACCTTACTCATTGTCTAAAAAGTCTACAACATGAGAAGTTGCATCCCGAAACGGGTCAGCACATGGAATATGCTGGCAATGTAACACATAGAGAGTAATGGAATGAAACAGCTATACTATATGCATATATGGCTGGTGGACAGCTCTATGGTTACAGTTTTGCGTAAAGCCAGTTTTTCACTACTGCAAAGGAATAAATTTATTTAACTATCATGGTGGTTGTGAAACATCGAGAATGGTTGAAAGCATTCCGATCCCAATTAAGTGAACATTTAAACCCAACAATATTAATTAAAAGTAACATGTTGAGATTCACATGATATTCAAGTACTAGATACTCAAGTTGTCCATGACCGGGGACACGGCTAATCATGATTAGTTTGTACACTTTGCAGAGGTTTGCGCACTTTTCCCCACATGACTCGATCGCCTCCGTTTGGTTCCTCGCACTACATGGTGTTTGAGAAACGGATGACCGAGACACAGTCTTTCAGAAGCGCTAGCACCTTACATGTGGGGTAGACCGTACCACCTACAACCCCTACATCTGCTAATCCACCCCGTAAGAGTTCGCACAACTTAGTCAACAATGCCAGAGCCCATAGTAGCATGTGGCTGCACACGGAAGTTTCTAGCATGAAAGATCTTATGATCCCTTTGAGCCTGGGTGGCGGTCCGAAATAAAAACAGGCAAGTCGTGATAGACATCAGGTGCCTCAATCCACCCAGATGTGTGTTTAAGTTGCCACCTTAAATAAACCATTAAAATTAACAAACTCACATCTGTCATGGATATCACTCACCCAATCCACGTCTAGTAGCATAGCATGGCATAATAAGCAAACCTAGAAGTAACTCCCAAGGGTTTCATAATAATACAGGTAATAGGTACTACCTCATCTACTTCCCATCCCATAATTTAATTAGATCCTAATCATGCAATGTGAGAGGATTGATCTAATGCAATAAAACATGGGTTGTAGAAAAGGTATGATCAAAGTGTTACTTGCCTTGCTGATGATCCGCGAGACCTAGGGTTTCGAAGTAACAAGCGGCGCAATCTGGGTAATCTATCGCAGAATAACAACAAGCATACAATAAGTACTCATCTAATGCACAGGTAAAACTCGAACAAGAGAACGAACCAGATAGTTCAACTTAAGAACTCCGGTTGCAAAGAAAGAACGAACCGAACAAAGAAACAGAAAACAAACGGCGGAAGAAAACAACTCGGTTCTAGCAAGTTGAAGCTAGGTCAAATTTTACCGGGGCAAAAACTTGTTTAAGTTGACTAGACGAAATGGCGGTTTCGAAATGAAACTCCAGGCGCTTGAATCACCTGATTCCGATAAACGAGCGAGAAGAAAGACTAGAACGAAGATCGGATCTGAGATCACGATCGCGGAAAAGACGCGGAATAAATCCGACGAGAAATAAAACGAAGAACGGTTAAACGAACAGACGTTCGTTAACCGGGAACAACCGGTGATCACGTTCGTTAAGACGAACGGTCCGAAAGAAGAACGAAAACTGATCTAGGGTTTCGGAAAAGAAAACCGAAACAAAAACCGGAAAAGAAACTGGAAAAGAAACCGGAAAAAAAACCGAACCGAGGCGAGGGTGGCGCGGCTACCTCGACGAGGCTCCGGCAAGGGGCTCCGGTGGCGGCGGAACAAGGGCGGCGGCGGCAGGTGGCGGGGCTGGCGCGCGGCTCGGGGCGGGAGGCGGCGGTGGCTGCTGCTGCTGCTGTTTGGTGTGGAGAGGGGGGGTGGCTAGGTATTTATAGGAGGGAGGGGGGGTTTACTTGGGGGAGGGGGCAAGCAAGGGGTGGTGGCGGAGGCAGAGTCCTACTAGGACTCGGCCTGGCGAGGCGGCGGCTGGCGCGCGAGGGCGGCTGGGCCGGCCGGCCGGCTGGGCCTTGGCCCGGGCGGGGCGCTGCTCTCTCTTTTTTTTTAAATAGTTCCGCGTGCAGAAAAACAAAGAAAAAGAAAACTAAACGAGCTCCAAAAATTTTAAAGTAAATTTTCACCGACTCCTAAAAATGAGCCGAGCAAAATGAACTTTTCTCCGGGCCTAAAATGCAATTTTTGAAAACACGCATTTTTCCCTATCCTAATAAAATGCAAATAAACACCGGAAAACAAAATTTGATTTATTCATTAAATCTTCATTTTTTCCTAACTTTTGGGAAAGTCATATTATTCCCTCTCTCATTTTTTATTGGAAAAATAATTGAAGATGAAATAAATAAATCAAATGATCCTCTTTTCAAATTTGAGAAAACTCTCAAATATGAAAACAACGAAATCTCCAACTCTCTCCGAAGGTCCTTGAGTTGCGTGAAATTTCTAGGATCAACCAAAATGCAAGAAAATATAATATGCATGATGATCTAGTGTATAACATTCCAAATTGAAAATTTGGGATGTTACAAACCTACCCCCCTTAAGATGAATCTCGTCCTCGAGATTCGGGTTGGCTAGAAAATAGGTGAGGGTGGTCCTTGAGCAAATCTTCTTCTCTTTCCCAGGTGGCTTCATCCTCTGAGTGGTGGTTCCACTGAACTTTGCAAAATTGGATAACCTTGCTGCGGGTAACTCTACTGGCATAATCGAGAATCTTGACTGGCTTCTCCTCATACGTTAAGTCGTCCTTCAACTGAATCGCTTCGAGTGGCACGGTATCTCTTAGCGGTACCTCCGCCATTTCGGCGTGACATTTCTTCAGCTGAGAAACATGGAATACATCATGAACTCCTGATAGTCCCTCGGTAATTCCAACTTATAAGCGACTTCTCCCATACGTTGCAAGATGTTATATGGTCCAACGAAACGCGGTGCTAACTTTCCCTTAACTCCAAAGCGCTTAACTCCTTGAAGTGGGGATACTCGGAGATAAACTCTGTCTCCAATTTCGTAGACTATCTCCTTGCGTTTAGAATCTGCGTAGCTCTTCTGCCTGGACTGGGCTGCCTTGAGCCTATCGCGAATCAACTTAACTTTCCGTTCAGACTCCTTAATCAAATCCGGTCCAAAGAATTGACGATCTCCAACTTCGGCCCATGACAACGGTGTCCTGCACCTCCTTCCGTATAAAGCTTCGAAAGGTGCCATCTTCAAACTGGTTTGGTAACTATTGTTGTAAGAAAACTCCGCATACGGCAAGTTATCGTCCCAACTAGATCCATAATCTAGTGCACAAGCTCTCAGCATATCTTCCAAAATCTGATTGACTCTCTCGGTCTGTCCCTCCGTCTGTGGGTGGAAAGCTGTGATGAACTCCAGTCTGGTTCCTAAAGTTTCATGCAACTGATTCCAAAACTTTGAGGTAAATTGGGTTCCTCTATCTGATATGATACTCCTCGGAACTCCATGCAAACAAATGATCCTAGTCATGTATATCTTTGCCAACTTAGCACTGGTGTAAGTGGTCTTAACTGGAATGAAATGTGCTACCTTCGTCAAACGATCAACTACTACCCATATCGAGTCATAGCCTGATTTTGTCCTGGGTAGTCCTGTGATAAAATCCATGCCTATCTTATCCCACTTCCATTCGGGTATAGGCAATGGTTTTAACAATCCTGCTGGCTTCTGATGCTCTACCTTTACTCTCTGACATATGTCACAAACTGCCACATATGCTGCAATATCCTTCTTCATTCCGGTCCACCAGAATGTTTCCTTCAAATCCAAATACATCTTGGTATTCCCTGGGTGAATCGAATACGGTGAATCATGTGCCTCTTGCAAAATCAACTTCCTGATCTCCGGGTCATTTGGCACATACACACGGTCCTCAAACCATAGGGTATCGTGCTCATCCTCACGAAATCCCTTTGCTTTTCCTTTACTCATTTTCTCTTTTATAGCAGCAATCTCCTTGTCAGATTTCTGAGCTTCTCTGATCTTATCCATCAATATTGATTGAATCTCCAATGCTGCTACATAGCCTCTCGGAACTATTTCCAAACATAGCTCACGAAGGTTTTCTGCTAACTCCTTGGGTATTTTCCCCATCACTAGGGTATTGACATGGCTCTTACAGCTCAATGCGTTAGCTACTACATTAGCTTTTCCAGGATGGTAATGCAATCTCATGTCATAACCCTTGATGAGCTCCAACCATCTCCTTTGTCTGAGGTTCAACTCCTTCTGCGTGAAAATGTACTTCAAACTCTTGTGATCCGTGTACACCTCACAGTGATTTCCAATGAGGAAATGTCTCCACATTTTCAATGCATGCACTACGGCTGCTAACTCCAAATCATGCGTGGCATAATTCAACTCATGAGGCTTCAGTTGCCGTGAAGCATACGAAACCACTCTTCCTTCCTGCATAAGCACTGCTCCAAGTCCTCGACGTGAAGCGTCGCAATACACCTCATAATCCTTGGTCTGATCTAGCAAAATCAATACTGGTGAGGTGACCAAACGTTTCTTCAACTCCTGGAAACTAGCCTCACACTCCTCAGTCCATTTGAACTTAGTATCCTTCTTCAACAATTCAGTCATAGGCTTTGCAATCTTTGAAAAGTTCTCAATGAATCTCCGGTAGTATCCTGTGAGTCCAAGAAAACTCTGGATCTCTCCAACTGTTGTTGGTGATTCCCATTCGTTACGGTCTCAACCTTAGTGGGGTCAACTGCTATACCTTCTCCGGATATAACGTGTCCGAGGAATCCAACTTCCTTCAACCAAAACTCACATTTGCTGAATTTGGCGTATAACTGATGTTCCCTTAGTTTCTCCAAAACCAAACGCAAATGTTCCTTATGCTCCTCTTCATTCTTTGAATAAACCAGGATGTCATCAATGAACACTACGACGAACTTATCCAAAAACTCCATAAACACTTTGTTCATCAGGTTCATAAAATAGGCAGGTGCTTTAGTCAATCCAAATGACATAACGGTATACTCATACAGTCCATATCTCGTGGTGAATGCTGTCTTAGGTATGCCCTGCTCCCGAATCTTCAATTGATGGTACCCTGATCTCAAATCGATCTTGGAAAACACTTTAGCTCCTTGCAACCGATCAAACAGATCGTTGATCATTGGCAGTGGGTACTTGTTCTTGATGGTTACTTCATTCAATCCCCGATAATCTACAACCATCCTTAATGATCCATCCTTCTTTTCCACTAGAAGTACGGGTGATCCCCAAGGCGAAGAACTTGGGCGAATGTAACCTTTTTCCAGTAACTCCTTAATCTGATTCTTAATTTCCACCAAATCCTTTGCTGGCATCTGGTATGGTCGCTTCGATATTGGGCATGTACCTGGCAATAACTCAATCAAAAACTCAATGTCTCTATCCGGTGGCATGCGTGGCAACTCTTCTGGAAATACATCAGGAAAATCCTTTACCACTGGTACTTCCTCGTATACAACTCCTGTTAGGCAATTCACTTGTGTCCCTTTTGGTACATGCCGGGATACATACTTGATCCTTCTCCCTTCTGGTGTGGTAAGCAAAATTGACTTACTAGCACACTCAATAATCCCTTCATACTTTGATAACCAATCCATGCCTAATATCATATCCAATCCTTTAGATTCCAATACTATTAGGTCTGAGGGAAAAACATAGGTACCAATCCTTAATGGTAACCGATCACACCATAAACTTGTCACATACTCTGCTCCTGGCGAGGTTACTAACATGGGTGACATAAGGGCTTGGGTTGGTAGGTTATACTTATCCACAAATCCCCTTGAGATGTATGAATGCGATGCACCAGTATAAAAAAGAACGAGTGCAGTAAATGACTTAACCAAAAACTTACCTATTACTGCATCGGGCTGATCTTCAACCTCCTCCACATTAGCGTGGTTCACCTGTCCTCTATTGAAAGGGTTTGACTTCTTCCCAGAACTCCCATTGCCATTTCCATTCTGGCCTTCAGGACATTCATTGGCATAATGTTCGGTCTTGGAACACTTGAAACAGGTGACTTGACTCAGGTCTCTCTTGGTTGGGGTCGATGGGGTGGTCCGGTTCTGGCCGTTGCTTCCTCCATTCCCATTACCATTCTTGTGGCCATTATGGTTGTGCGAGCTACCTCCTCCATGGGTGTGCTGAAACTGAAATCCCGGTTTAGGGGTAAAGCGGGGCTTCTGCTGGGCTCCAGAGTTATACTTCCCTTGTCCATACTTCCTCTTACGGTTCTCAATCTGCTGTTGCTTTCCTTCAATCATGATGGCACGATCTACCAACTCCTGGTAGTTGTTGAAACTTGCTACCATCAGCTTCATGCTTAGTTCATCATTCAGTCCTTCCAAAAACTTCTCCTGCTTAGCTGCATCCGTAGCAACGTCATCTGGGGAATAACGTGCTAACTTGCTGAAATCATCAACGTACTGGCCAACTGTCCTTCCTCCTTGGCGTAAGTTGCGAAACTCACACTTCTTCATGGCCATAGCTCCTGCTGAAACATGGGCAGTGCGGAAAGCTTGCTGAAACTGATCCCATGTGACAGTGTCAACTGGGTAAGTGGCTGTGAAATTCTCCCACCATGCTGCCGCGGGTCCGTCAAGCTGGTGAGCAGCAAACTTTACTTTGTCACCATCCGTGCATCCTGCAGTGGTCAACTCCCTTTCTATCTTGCGGAGCCAATCGTCTGCTACTATTGGCTCGGTGCTACTGGAAAACACCGGCGGATTCACCATCTCTGTAGCGACCCGACCCGAATGGATCAAGTGCTCTGTGCTCAGGTGTCATCCCTGGATCAGTAATGCTGACACCACATAGTACATCGAAGGATTTTTAGCAGAGTGGCAATCACACACTTATTACATCGTTGTCTCAAAGAGAACTTATTACAATAAATATGGCTTAAGGCCATCTAATAACGGTAACAGCGGAAGACTCGGAAGATAAATGGGTCCATCAACTCCAACGGCATCACTGAGTATAGAACCACGACCTAAAAGCACCTTACTCGTCGTCTGAAAAGTCTGCAACATGAGAAGTTACAGCCCGAAACGGGTCAGCACATGGAATATGCTGGCAATGTAACACATAGAGAGTAATGGAATGAAACAGCTATACTATATGCATATATGGCTGGTGGACAGCTCTATGGTTACAGTTTTGCGTAAAGCCAGTTTTTCACTACTGCAAAGGAATAAATTTATTTAACTATCATGGTGGTTGTGAAACATCGAGAATGGTTGACAGCATTCCCAATTAAGTGAACATTTAAACCCAACAATATTAATTAAAAGTAACATGTTGAGATTCACATGATATTCAAGTACTAGATACTCAAGTTGTCCATGACCGGGGACACGGCTAATCATGATTAGTTTGTACACTCTGCAGAGGTTTGCGCACTTTTCCCCACATGACTCGATCGCCTCCGTTTGGTTCCTCGCACTACATGGTGTTTGAGAAACGGATGACCGAGACACAGTCTTTCAGAAGCGCTAGCACCTTACATGTGGGGTAGACCGTACCACCTACAACCCCTACATCTGCTAGTCCACCCCGTAAGAGTTCGCACAACTTAGTCAACTAATGCCAGAGCCCATAGTAGCATGTGGCTGCACACGGAAGTTTCTAGCATGAAAGATCTTATGATCCCTTTGAGCCTGGGTGGCGGTCCGAAATAAAAACAGGCAAGTCGTGATAGACATCAGGTGCCTCAATCCACCCAGATGTGTGTTTAAGTTGCCACCTTAAATAAACCATTAAAATTAACAAACTCACATCTGTCATGGATATCACTCACCCAATCCACGTCTACTAGCATAGCATGGCATAATAAGCAAATGTAGAAGTAACTCCCAAGGGTTTCATAATAATACAGGTAATAGGTACTACCTCATCTACTTCCCATCCCACAATTTAATTAGATCCTAATCATGCAATGTGAGAGGATTGATCTAATGCAATAAAACATGGGTTGTAGAAAAGGTATGATCAAAGTGTTACTTGCCTTGCTGATGATCCGCGAGACCTAGGGTTTCGAAGTAACAAGCGGCGCAATCCGGGTAATCTATCGCAGACAAACAACAAGCATACAATAAGTACTCATCTAATGCACAGGTAAAACTCGAACAAGAGAACGAACCAGATAGTTCAACTTAAGAACTCCGGTTGCAAAGAAAGAACGAACCGAACAAAGAAACAGAAAACAAACGGCGGAAGAAAACAACTCGGTTCTAGCAAGTTGAAGCTAGGTCAAATTTTACCGGGGCAAAAACTTGTTTAAGTTGATTAGACGGAACGGCGGTTTCGAAACAAAACTCCAGGCGCTTGAATCACCTGATTCCGATAAACGAGCGAGAAGAAAGACTAGAACGAAGATCGGATCTGAGATCACGATCGCGGAAAAGACGCGGAATAAATCCGATGAGAAAGAAAACGAAGAACGGTTAAACGAACGGACGTTCGTTAACCGGGAACAACCGGTGATCACGTTCGTTAAGACGAACCGTCCGAAAGAAGAACGAAAACCGATCTAGGGTTTCGGAAAAGAAAACCGAAACAAAAACCGGAAAAGAAACCGGAAAAGAAAACCGAAACGGTTTCTTTAAAAAAAAACCGAACCGAGGCGAGGGTGGCGCGGCTATCTCGACGAGGCTCCGGCGAGGGGCTCCGGTGGCGGCGGAACAAGGGCGGCGGCGACGGCGCTAAGCGGCGGCGGCGGCGGTAGGCGGCGGGGCTGGCGCGCGGCTCGGGGCGGGAGGCGGCGGTGGCTGCTGCTGCTGCTGTTTGGGGTGGAGAGGGGGGGTGGCTAGGTATTTATAGGAGGGAGGGGGGTTTACTTGGGGGAGGGGGCAAGCAAGGGGCGGCGGCGGTGGCAGAGACCTAATAGGACTCGGCCTGGCGAGGCGGCGGCTGGCGCGCGAGGGCGGCTGGGCCGGCCGGCCGGCCGGGCCTTGGCCCGGGCGGGGCGCTGCTCTCTTTTTTTTTAAATAGTTCCGCGCGCAGAAAAACAAAGAAAAAGAAAACTAAACGAGCTCCAAAAATTCTAAAGTAAATTTTCTCCGACTGCTAAAAATGAGCCGAACAAAATGAACTTTTCTCTGGGCCTAAAATGCAATTATTGAAAACACGCATTTTTCCCTATCCAAATAAAATGCAAATAAACACCGGAAAACAAATTTTGATTTATTCATTAAATCTTCATTTTTTCCTAACTTTTGGGAAATCATATTATTCCCTCTCTCATTTTTTATTGGAAAAATAATTGAAGATGAAATAAATAAATCAAATGATCCTCTTTTCAAATTTGAGAAAACTCTCAAATATGAAAACAACGAAATCTCCAACTCTCTCTGAAGGTCCTTGAGTTGCGTGAAATTTCTAGGATCAACCAAAATGCAAGAAAATATGATATGCATGATGATCTAGTGTATAACATTCCAAATTGAAAATTTGGGATGTTACAGCTGAGTGTTGGGGAGACTATCATTTGAAACACAAGAGCAAGCAGTTAATCATCAACACACCGTCTATTACCTTTTGGATAGTGATGTCTCCTAGATTGGTTAGGTGTCACTTGGGAGCCTCCGTCAAGATTGTGGAGTTGAACCAAGGAGTTTGTACAAGCAAGGAGATCGCCTACTTCGTGAAGATCTACCCTAGTGAGGCAAGTCCTTCGTGGGCGATGGCCATGGTGGGATAGACAAGGTTGCTTCTTCGTGGACCCTTCGTGGGTGGAGCTGATGTAGGGTAGGAACCCTAGGGGCCGATCTTTCACGAAAGGAGTGGATCCCGCGAAGAACGCGAAGAACACGAGGAGGGAAACGAGGGGAAACACGAGGGGAAAACGAGAGAAATCACTCAACCAACAAGAATAGATCACACATGCGCTAGATCGATGAACACAAAGGTAAGATACAAGATCCAAAGTCAACAACGGACGATACAAGAGGTAACCGGTCTTCTCCGTGAGGAGGTCTTGAATCCACGGGGGGATATTCCCTTAGAAAGGGGGCTTGAATCCAAAGGGATCTTCTCCGTACAGGCCGCGGTCTCTCTCGTGGAGTAGATCCGATATGGATGAGCGTAGCTCTATCTCTCAAATGAGCCATCAGAATGCTAACCCTAGAAAGGAGGTGGAGGAGGTCTATTTATAGTCTAAGCCACGAAGGGGTAAGTGAGGGGGCGGAAAGGGTACATGGGACTCGGCCCGAAACGTTACACGCAGGCAAGGCCCGGATGATCCGGATGGGGGTCCGGATGATCCGGCCATCGTCCGAATGATCAAGGAGGGGGCCCGGATGATCCAGCTTCACATGAGGCCTTCGGGTGTCTTCTCTTGCGAGTTATCCGGATGATCTGGAGGGGGACCCGGATGATCCGGCTAAGCCAGGATGATCCGGACGGAGGTGTAGACGTACACTTGCGCTCGCACTCCTCCTCGACATCCGTGATGTTCCGACAATACCTATGCATGCACACGGAAGGAGTGTCAAGTTGTATACCATCTTCGAGAGGGTCAAGTGAGCACATGTAAAGGAGATGATTCACCTTTGTGTGTGTGAAGTAGATGTCGTACGTGTCACTTGCCAAATGGACTTTTGACATGGTGATGTTCGTAGGATGCTCCGCATCATCCCCTCCCCCTTGGGAAAGATCCGACCTCGGATCGAAATCCAAATCACCATGGGAAAGAGATGCCGTCACCGTGTAGGAGTGGACGCTCACCAAGTACTTGTTATCTTGAAGCTCGAAATGGGAACTCTCCAATGTCGCACCATCTAGTGATTCCTTCAAAAGGAGCAAGGACAACAAACACTTGGCAAAACAAATGTGGTTAGCGTTAGTGCAAAACCGAGCATTCAAGAGGTGATTCACCCAACAAGTGTCATCATCAAGCATAGCATATGGTGTGACAATGGATTGTGACATGGCATGTAAGCACATAAATTGAAAATAATGAAGGACATCATGGAAACAAGCATGTAAATGTGAGGTAGCGATGCAAATGTGTGTGAGAAGAGAATAAACATCTACCTCATGGTCATAGCAATCATGAATATAGCACTCGACAAATGGTCTTCGGTAGGCATAGGAAACATTCACAACACCAAATAAAATGAAGTGTCTAAACACATGAGTCAAGTGCAAGAAAATCCAAGCATAACGTACATAGGGTGTAGTGAAGATAGTATGGCACTCAACACAATAGAAAGAGCAATTGTTCATCATGTGTGAGGCAATAAAGTCAATCACGTGACAAGCAATGGGACATGGCATATGTGAAGAAGTGACATTGTTGCAACCAAACATATGATAGGAGCAAGTGATCCACGAATTGGATGCAACACACAAGGCATATATATCATGAGGCATGGGAATGTGGAAATAGCAAGTCGAAGCAAGATCTCTAACATGTGCGCAATCAAGTAGTCCAAGATGAACAATAAGTCTCATGGTTCAAGCAACACAAGTAGTATGATCCATAATATCCATGCTCATGGTTTGGGGGTTCTCAAAAGAGAAGGATATCACCTTGAAAGCATGTCCTTGTGCGTCCTTCACAATGCCGAAGTACAAGCAAGTGCGATGTAGAATCGTCGTGGTAGAAGGTGGTTCACTCTCAAGAGCTCAAATGGTCAACTCACGTGATGTGGAAGTCGACACAAAGTCCAAGTATCCTACACATGCACACAACAAAACAAAGAACGTATGCGCATGGTAGATAAACACATCATCCATCATGATGGTTCTCTTCTCTTGCACGTAACCGTTAGAAGCACAACTGCGTGAAGAATATGATGCAACAATGGCAATATTCATGGCACTAGGTATATGGTGCAAAGAGGTAAGACAAGCATGCTTCATAAGGAATATGTCGAAATCTCCAAATATATGTGAGAATGCTATGGGGGCAAACTCATTATCAAGACTAAAGGCATAATTTCACTCAATACATGGCAAATCATCTAGCATGAGAGAGGCAACATATGGAGAGATATGACAAGAAGCAATAACAATCATGTGCAAAGCATGTAGATGGTTGTCATCAACCACATGAAATAAGCAAGTATGAATCATTGGTGATGCAACAAAGCAAGCAATCATAGGAATCAAGTCGTGCAAGCAAGTAGTGCGAAGATGCAACATACTAGAGGAAATCATGGCAATCATGTCATGTGAGCAAATAAGAGGCATAGACAATGCATATGACATGTCGCAAGCACGAACACAAAGCAGGATCATAGTATCATCATAGGCATGGGTCACAAAGCAAAGATGGCAATAACAAGTGATATCTCCACCAAGCTTGCAAATACACATACAAGTACTAGAATCAATCATCATGTGTAATGCAAAGAATGGGTCACAAATGCATGTCAAAGGCATAGGAATGAGCATATCATGCAAAGTGAACATGGCAAGATAGGCATAGAATATGTAACGGACAATAACCCGTAACCATGTGAGAGCTATGTAGAAGAAATGCGCGAAGACTTCGCGTGAAGAGAGCGGTGGGTAGGACAATCCATGGTATCTCAAGGCATCGTTTCTCTCCAGAGCTCGTTTTGTTAACTCATGGTATTGTGAGGTTGACAAGTAAGCATGGGTACCTACACAACAAATACACAAGTGAAAAAATTGTGTGTGTGGTAAATGTACAAATCATCCATCATGATGTGTATGTGCACGTGAGAGTTAGCACAAGATAAGCATCACACAAAAAAAATTGATGCATGGTATAGGAACATGTCATCCATCATGAAAGAATAGTTGTTATGTATAACACGATGGGATGCAAATAGAGCATACAATTATATGGCACATCAATAGCATATTTATTCATGGGAAGCATATGGTGCACACAAGTATTGGGATCATGCAATGGGTGGGAGTGATCACAATCTCCTAAAATATATGAGGAAACTATGGGGGTCTCCTCATGTGCAATATTTGAAACATCATATGGAGCAAATGGGCAACACCCAAAACAATGCATATCCGAAGCAAGATGGTTATGGCATGGCATATGAGATAAATGATGCAAAGGTAGCATGTCAATATCATCACAAGAGAAACAAATACCAATAACCATAGGCTTGTCATCTATGCCATAAGTGCAAATTGGGTTAATCTTAATGGCATATGCATAGTCACTATGAAGAGATTGCAAATATGACATGTGGTCAATCTCATGCATAGCATATGACAAGTCAAGCAGATTGGCAAACATGATGTGACCCAGAGAATTAGCACAAGAAATCCTATGTAACATGGCATCACCACTAATAGACTCCACATGGCAATCATCATGACGAAGTCACCGTGAATCGGCGCGTCATCATATATGGGACCTAGCACCAAATGAGAAGACACAATAGAGGTAGAGGTCAAGTCGTTACTGTTGAAAGTGGCCTCACATGACCTATCAACTATCTCACTCTCTCTATGTGGTGGTTCACTCACTCTCTCAAAATAGGTGCACTCAAACTCACATATGGTGGAGTCACTCATATCACTCAAGTGGTGGGGGTTGTGGCTCTCCTCACATGTGAATTGTGGCAACACATATATGGGGCTAGTGGTAAAGTCACTCACACTCTCAATATGGTGGCACAAGTCACTCAAGTCATCATACGTCGCTGTGGTCGATGGAAAAAACCCATGCTCAACCATCTCGTTGTTGTCGCCGTGGATGAAGGCCGAAGATGGCACATCATCACTCTCGCCTCCTAAGATGGAAGCATCATCCTTGCTCGTCACCACGTCACTCGCCTCCAAAGCTTGGTCCTTGATGGTGTCCGTAGTCGTAGACCCCCATGTACACATCATCCATCATGATGTGTATGTGCACGTGAGAGTTAGCACAATATAAGCACCACACAAAAAAATTTGATGCATGGTATAGGAACATGTCATCCATCATGAAAGAATAGTTTTTATGTATAACACGACGGGATGCAAATTGAGCATACAATTATATGGCACATCAATAGCATGTTTATTCATGGGAAGCATATGGTGCAGACAAGTATTGGGATCATGCAATGGGTGGGAATGATCACAATCTCCTAAAATATATGAGGAAACTATGGGGGTCTCCTCATGTGCAATATTTGAAACATCATATGGAGCAAATGGGCAACACCCAAAACAATGCATATCCGAAGCAAGATGGTTATGGCATGGCATATGAGATAAATGATGCAAAGGTAGCATGCCATATCATCACAAGAGAAACAAATGCCAATAACCATATGCTTGTCATCTATGCCATAAGTGCAATTTGGGTTAATCTTAATGGCATATGCATAGTCACTATGAAGAGATTGCAAATATGACATGTGGTCGATCTCATGCATATCATATGACAAGTCAAGCGGATTGGCAAACATGATGTGACCGAGAGAATTAGCACAAGAAATCCTATGTAACATGGCATCACCACTAATAGACTCCACATGGAAATCATCATACTCATCATAAATGGGTAAATCATCGCGTGGAGAAGTCACACTAGCATGAAGCATGGAAATAGGTTGATCAACATCATGCAAGCAATCAATTTCATGATAGTCCACTAGTGGGACAAGAGCATCACCTTCACCTATGTTACCTTGTTCATTCCACTCTAATGGTGGAGATGAGGTCGGTAAGATCAAATGGTGGTCATCTTCATCTTGATGGAACCATGTGGGGGTGCATCATATTCCACCATGGCCATCGTCTTGTCCAAAGGGAGGACGAAGTCGCCGCGAATCGGCGCGTCATCATATATGCGACCTAGAACCAAATGAGAAGACACAATAGAGGTAGAGGTCAAGTTGTTAGTGTTGAAAGTGGCCTCACATGACCTATCAACTATCTCACTCTCTCTATGTGGTGGCTCACTCACTCCCTCAAAATAGGTGCACTCAATCTCACATATGGTGGAGTCACTCATATCACTCAAGTGGTGGGGGTTGTGGCTCTCCTCACATGTGAATTGTGGCAACACATATATGGGGCTAGTGGTGAGGTCACTCTCACTCTCAATATGGTGGCACAAGTCACTCAAGTAATCATACGTCGCTGTGGTCGATGGGAAAAACCCATGCTCAACCCTCTCGTTGTTGTCGCCGTGGATGAAGGCCGGAGATGGCACATCATCACTCTCGCCTCCTAATATGGAAGCATCATCCATGCTCATCACCATGTCGCTCGCCTCCAAAGCTTGTTCCTTGATGGTGTCCGTAGTCATAGTCGTCGCCGCAGCATCTTGAAAAAGAGTCGAAGTAGACTCGGCATCGTCAATGCCACAAAGAGGGATGTCGGTGAAGTTGAACTTTGGATCATCGTCTTGGAGCTCGTCGGGCTTGGACATCATGGTGGTACTAGCCTCATGCTCGTTCTCATGGAGCTTGGTCGTCGCAAAGTGAGCTTGGGGTGGAGACGCTTTGGCCTTCATGAGTTGTTGTTCCACCTTGAGAGCACCAATGTAGTTATTGTCGAGGTACTTGTAGTTCTCGAGGAAGATCGTCTTGGAGATGTCATTGTGAAATCCCATCATGAAGTGGAACTTCATCGAAATGGATTCATCCACGCCGGCTCGTCGCAAGGCAATCTTCATCTCCTTGAAGTATGCGTCGATGGACTTGGATCCATGGGTGGTGTTCTCCAATTGGCGTAGAAGTTGTTCTGTGTAGGTTGGAGGCACAAACTCTCGCTGCAAAGCTCTCTTCGTGTTGGGCCAACTCATGTCGTAGGTCTCCGAAGGTGTGTGAAGCCACCATGTGGACGCGTAGTCGTGGAAGTTCCTTGTGGCGCACTTCACTTGATCTTCGGGAGGAACTTGGTGTAGCTTGAGGTAGTCATCCATCAAACGCTCCTACTTGAGATACTCCTCGGGTTCTTGATTCCCATAGAAAGGAATCACGTGGTCGATGTCGAGGTCATAGTAACTCAAGGAAGTCATGGACTTGATCTTGGGGAGCTTCTCTTGAGGTGCTTGTGGGCGCAGATGTCGTATGTCCGCAGGCGAAGATGCCTTGAAGTCGCTTGGCGAAGATGCCAAGGGAGATGGTGAAGTCGTTGAGCGGTTGTTGGTGTTGAGATCGTGACCTTCACGTTCATGGTGGTGATGGTGTCGATGCCGATGTGACCTTGCCGGAGATGGTAGCTCGGAGGCATGTGCTCTTGAGCGTCTTCTCGAAGATGAGGAAGACCGCTTGTAGGACTTGATGAGGGCCTTGATCTCCTCCATTTGAGCTTGCATCTTGGCGTCGGTGGAGTTGTTCGTGGCATCGAACTCGTCGTTGTTGTTGTAGACCGAAGATGAAATGCCTTCCCTATCCATCACAAGACTCGAGCAAATATGAGTGGGAGAAAGAGAAGAACGAATACCAAATTTACATTGACCGAAGTTGAAAGTGGATCAATGATCACTCCAATGTGGACAAGGAAATAGCACAATTGGTACCAATTCTTGTCGGTTTCTCACACCTACACAAGTAAGGCTTATGGTGGAGTTCGGTAAGGATAGTGGCACAAACATTTAATGAAAAATGTTAGAAAGAGTCAATAATGTTGAAAGAGATTCACAAATTTGCAAGTGAAACAAGTAGACCAATAGCAAAGAATGACACATAGAAACACACACACAGATAGATAAATGGGGTCGTGCAACCAAGGATGAGCACAAAATGTGGAATCCACGGAAAATGCTCGTGTTGCACAACTCAAGAGAAACGCTAGCACGATTGCTCTATAGGCGGATACGACACTTGTGCACAACCTATAAGATGCAAAATGGATAACTTTCTATCCCAAGTATGCTATGTATGTATGGTTCCCGGTGTTTCTCACAAGGTGATCCAAGATGATCTTATATGCAATGTGGTATGATGCTATGGCTATTGCTTACAAACTTATTTGCTCTTTCTGTTTTTCTTAAAAGCTTATTCTTCTTCTTTTTGTATGTCCACTTTGCGAATTGCACAAACCAAGATAGTAATTGTGTATATGCGGGAGCAAACTTGCGCCACCCGAGGTGATATGATACCAATATGATATGGTATGTATGCAATGTATGGTGTAGATCACTAATGTGCACAAGTAACGTTGCCGGCAATACTCAAATGGCTAGTCTTGATAGGCAAGTAACGCAAAATGGGCTAGGGGTTATCAATGCAATGGCAAGGGAATATACAATGGAGGGGTACCATGATACCAAGATGATATGGAGGTTACCGTCCGAGGCGATGATGAGTGGCGGTGATCTTGATGGAGATACCAAGATGATGGAGACTCGTCCCTAAGTAGCCGAAACACCTTAGGAAACAGAAAAACCACAACTCAAAATCTCAAGGACAAGAGTCAAATGGTGGTAGCGGAATGTGGTGGTGTTTACGGAAATGCAATGATGGGTTTTGGGGTAGGCAATGTGGAAGTGGAGGTTATGGTGGTGGACTATACACGGTGTCAGAGTTGAAAGCACGGTCCCTAAGTAGCCAAAACACCTTAGGAGACACAACTCACGACACAAACAACATTGGGTTAAGTTGAGGTGGCAGGAGTGTATGGTGGGCAAGGTTATGCGGAAGTGGTGGTGGTGGTCGATGAAGAAGCAACCGTCCCTAAGTAGCTGAAACACCTTAGGAGACTCAAGTCACAACTCAAACAACCACATATACAATGGGGCTCAAAATGTGTTAGGTTGCGGAAGTTGGTGGTGGTAGTGCGGATGATATGGTGGAGGGCCTAGGCAAACATGCCAAATTTCAGAAAATTTGATGGAGTCAAATAATGGTGGTGTTATTTTTGTGAGAAGGGGAATGTCAAGAGCTTCAAAGCGAGCTAAAGGACGTCAAAAATGGACTCCGGATGAATTAGATATGGCCAAAACAAAAATTCAGCCGAGTCAGTGTCAGGGTTACCTGGACATCCGGGAGTAGGTCCGGATGATCCGGGTTCGTCAACCGGATTTCTGCCGTGTGGGGCGTCCGAACATCCGGGAGATGGTCCAGCTGATCCGGGTGGATCCGGATGATCTGGGAGCACTTCCGGATGATCTGGGCAGGTAAAACTGCTCGGGATTTTCTCTCGGGGACGAATTATTGGGCGGAAATGAGGGATTTTCGGGAGAAAATTGAGGAGATTTCGTGGATGGAAGGTGGGGAAACTTGGGGAGATGCTAGATCCACTTGAAACCAAACAAATCCATGGATCAAAATCAACAAAACATCATCAAACCAACAAATCACAAAAAAAATTGGGGCTATTTTTGGTGGGGATTTTCGAATTTAGGATGAAATCAAGCAAAAGAAGGCTAGTAAATGGTGGGGGGGCTCCGAAATCGTGATCGACCTTGCTCATGATACCAAGATGATGTAGGGTAGGAACCCTAGGGGCCGATCTTTCACGAAAGGAGTGGATCTCGCGAAGAACACGAGGAGGGAAACGAGGGGAAACACGAGGGGAACACGAGAGAAATCACTCAACCAACAAGAATAGATCACAAATGCACTAGATCGATGAACACAAAGGTAAGATACAAGATCCAAAGTCAGAAACGGACGATACAAGAGGTAACTGGTCTTCTCCGTGAGGAGGTCTTGAATCCACGGGGGGATCTTCCCTTAGAAAGGGGGCTTGAATCCAAAGGGATCTTCTCCGTAGAGGCCGCGATCTCTCTCGTGGAGTAGATCCGATATGGATGAGCGTAGCTCTATCTCTCAAATGAGCTATCACAACGCTAACCCTAGAAAGGAGGTGGAGGAGGTCTATTTATAGTCTAAGCCATGAAGGGGTAAGTGAGGGGGCGGAAAGGGTACATGGGCCTCAGCCCGAAATGTTGCACGTGGGCAAGGCCCGGATGATCCGGATGGGGGTCCGGATGATCCGGCTTCACATGAGGCCTTCGGGTGTCTTCTATTGCGAGTTATCCAGATGATCCTAAGGGGGACCCGGATGATCCGACTGAGCCTGGATGATCCGGACGGAGGTCCGGACGTCCGGCCTGACCCCAGCAGCTGCTCCGTCTTCTTCTTCTCCTTTCTTCCGTCTTCTCTTCCACGCTTCCCTCGCGGATGTTGTAGACGTACACTTGCGCTTGCACTCCTCATCGACATCCGTGATATTGTGACAATACCTATGCATGCACCCGGAAGGAGTGTCAAGTAGTATACCATCCTCGAGAGGGTCAAGTGAGCACGTGTAAAGGAGATGATTCACCTTTGTGTGTGTGAAGTAGATGTCGCACGTGTCACTTGCCAAATGGAATTTTGACATGGTGATGTCCGTAGGATGCTCCACATCAGGAGCCCTCCGTGGACTGGCACCACCTATCAGAACCACGCCAAAAATCTCTGTTCCTACATTGCATTTGCTCCCTCCAAACTCCTCCCTTTACCTTCATATGAAATTGTTTTACATTCCGCTGCTATAATCTTAGAATTGCATGTGTAGGTTGATTACTTGACTTGTGCTAAGTTGTTAAAATCTGCCAAGAATTAAAATTGGTAAAAGGCTAGATTTTTATTTGGTTAAGTAGTCTATTCCCCCCCTTAGACATACTTTCGATCCTACACTCTCTCTCAAGACACGTATGTTGCCTTTGTAAAACACCTTCACCGGGCATGCACACACAAAGTCTATCTAGGCCACTCTCTCAGTAACTATCTCCCTCCAGCCCTCACTACAGCTTCGCCGCACGATATCTCGGTGTATTGTCTTTAAAATTCGAGTGTACGCTAGGCCACACTCACTCGATCTCTCCCTCTATAAATGTCTTGATTGACCTTGCTTTCTTGCATCGTCTCTCTCACACCTAGACACTCCCACTACACCCCTTGCATAGGCAGAGCTATGTAGATCGTCGGGGGGTAACCAAAAAGTCTCATGCTTACGTTACTGTGAAATTGTGAAGCTCTATTTAGGATTGTTTAAATTATATTTTTTGAACATTATATTTGTCCCCGCCCTTGCAAACACCGATGGGTTCTGCACCCCCAGTAGAATATCATGTGACCCCACACCTTAGATGATATACGGTGATATGAGTTCCTTGGAGCGTGTAGATCTGAGATATAGCGGCTCACAAGATGTCTTAATAGTTTTACAAGAAACCTTAATGACTTTGGGAATTGAACACAATAGTACCAAAACTACTCATATGCCCTTGGATCCAATATCCAACAGCCTCAAAGCTCGTATAAGATGAGGGAAGACCTCATATTCCCTTTTATTTAAGAATACCACGTGCTACCACACCTTAGATGCTGTGGTGATACAAGCTCCTTGGAGCCGTTGGATCTGTGATCCAATGACTCCTTGGTGGTTCAAAAGTTCTTTGCAGAAAGTCGCCCAAAGACTTGGGGCACAGCCCTCAAGCACAAAGACTACTAAGATGCCATTGGATCTTAGATCCAACAACCTCAAAGCTTGTATCACCGTAGCATCCAAGCTGCGAGAGCACCTGATGTTTTCTCGCACGCGGGAATATGAGGTGCTCCCACACTGTAGATTCTATGGTGATACGAGGCCCAGGAGATCTAACGGCTTGCAGTAGGAGGTTTGAATGTTTTTGCAATATAGGTAATTGCGTAGAAAGTACAAATACTACACACATGGCATTAGATCTCAGATTCAACGACCTAGATGCTTGTATCACCGTAGTGGCTAATTAAGCTATGGGGAGCACCTGAGGCCTGAATGTTTTTTTTGCAAAAAACCCTTGGAGAGTTTGGAAGTTGTGCATAATTACAAAGACTACTCCCAAGCCATTGGATCTCAGATCCAACGATGTAAAATCTCATATCACCATAGGATCTAAGCTATGGGGAGCATGTGATATTCTATGGCACTATGATTGTTGTTCCTAAACTTGCAACATACGTGTAACTGGTGCCGTAACTTGTCTAACCGTGCAAATTGTTTGTGCAACAAAACCATCCTATACTGAAATATCGAAACAACACACAGGAGGCCCACTTGTCATTGATCAAATTTGGACCTAAAACTAACAAATCTAAAGGATGAGATTCGAACTAGCAACCTGGAGTACAAAGCGTACGTCGATAGCCTAAAACTCCAATGGTTGTTTGATTTGTCGCAGAAATTGATTTTATACAGTATTACGTTGAGTGGGGTAGAGGGAGTGGCTTGTCAACATGGGCATGAACAGTGACTGACTTACTGGTGGGTCCCATGTCTGCCATCTCTCTCTCCTCTCCATCTAGTAGTACAACCTTGAGACGCATGGGCACACACGAAGAGCGGCACGAGCACGCCGTGGTGTTATTATAAGTAAAAAATGCTTGGAAAATATATGAATCGGCTAGAACAAGAGACGTTGTGGCTGGTCGAGACAAAGCTGTGTGGCTAGTGGGGTGTTTTTGACCGATTGGCTGGGTCCCGAGGTCGAACCATAGGTAGTTTGATGTTTATTTTTACACGCACGTTTTTCCTCCATGCCGAGATGTGGAACACCCTACCGCATGGTTTCTGGATCCTCCTGGGTGGTGCACGCATATTTTCTTCCTTGCCGAGACATGGGACGCCCTACCGCGCGTTTTCTGGGACCTCCTCAGTCGTAGCGCCAAAGCAAGTAAATGAGTTGTCAAATCATAAAAGCACACCTTCCCGCCGAATACATCAGTGAAGCACGGTTGCTAGCTAGTTGGGCTAGTGCGGACGATTAGCTAGGCTGCCGCCACATTTATTTTTTCACTCCTGTATTTATCTCCTTGCTGGTAGGTAAATTTAAATATCCACCGCTTCATTGCACTAGTCTTTGGGTGCGGCAGGCGTGACGGGATTTTTATTATTTTGATTGACGGGAGCAGGCATGGTAGCAATTAGTCATGATGACCCTGCCTATAAAACCAACTACTCCCTAAAGTGAAAAGTTGTCGATTGGTGTTTTCCAATGGTGAAAACCAAAAGACTCACCCCGCTCCTCGCTGGCTCCCTCCGCCTTCTAGTAGATTGCATTTCCTTTTAGCCGTTTCGCCCCCTTTGCTTCCTCTCCCCATTGCTTCAACCTGGTTCCATGGGTGCACCAGATGACAGAACTCTGAGGTGAGGCACCTGACACAAAAGCTCCATGCCAAGGATGCGGAGCTCAGGGCCAAGGACATGGAGCTCCATGAGCTCAAGGAGGAGAGGAGCGCCATGCTCCTCCTTTATGTGCGAGAGTTCATGGAGCTTCAAAAGTGGCAGGCGTCCACCACAAAGATGCTTGAGGTGTCGGCGGCGTTGTTGTAGAAAGTAGGAGATACGATAGGTGGTTAGGCAAGCCGGCTGGAGCGTGAGCCGGTCGATCATGACAAGGTCCAGGATTACCTCAACCACTTGCTGGACCATGTTGCCACACACATATTGCGGTTGTGCGATGACTACCGTCGTGCCAGCGCAACCATGTCGGTCGTCGGGCTAAACCTATTCGACCAACCCATCGACTTCAACGAGCTGTGGCTTCCTTACCTGGTCTCCTTCACCTATATCTACAAGGAGCTGAGCCGTCTCTGTGAGGTGGTGGGGGCGGAGCTAGACTAGGAGGGGTTGCGGGCGGCCGTCGCCTTTGCCGGGCGAATCCTCTCAGGGCTTTTTCACCGGAATCCATTCCTGCCATGGACGTTCTCTTTGAAGAGTCGGCTCCTATCGACCGGGAGCGGGATGATGAGGACATCAATACCATTGTTACACCCACAGCCCCTGCTGCTATACATACTGGACCAATTACTAGAGCCCGCGCACGCCAATTGAATTATCAGGTACTTTCGTTTCTTGGTAACGATTCTAATGTTCATGAGAATATGATGCTGCCAAAATTGGATACATTCGTTTTCCTTACAAATGAAGGGCCTAGCTTGGACAAGAAAGATGAACCTTGGAGCAAGTTCAAGCATGGAGATGATGACATGCGCAAGGGGATCAAGAACGGAGTTACAAGTGATGATTTCAGTACTTTGAAGCCAGCATAAGGAGTGCATGAATCCTTGGATGAAATATACAAGATGCCACTTCCTAAATTTCCTCCAGAGGCTATTTTAGGTGCTGCGTCACCTTATTATTGGGCCAGGCCCATGTATTTTTGAAATAACTAAGTATAGGTTGTTTTAGAGTCCGTATGTGTTGGGAAACAAGAGTTAGGGTTGGTTTCGGACCCCTCCTCCAAGGGCCACGAAATCCCCCCTCTTCCTCCATATATACAGCCCTTAGGGCGTCGTTTAGACTTTGGATTTTGTTTAGAATAAAGTTCTCCATAGCTGCAACTTCGCGTACTTCGTTTGTGTTCAACGACCAGACAAAGGCATCACAGAACCCCACCTTGATCAATAAAGCTTTCATCTTATATTAGCAATATCCAGATTGCAATCTCAGTTTCTTGCTTGTTCTTCGTTTGCTCGCAGGAAACAGACCCTCGTGGTCAGGTTGATCGTGCTCCGGTGTGGTCAATAACCCTCGGAAGTTGGTTTAGCGATTGCTAAGGCACGACGTCTCGCACGTTCGTAGTCGGATCATCAAGGTCGATTCCCAAAGAAAACGATAGCCACCATCTCATCGAAACATCCGGACACCTTCGCCTCTATCACGGGCTCTACGGGCGGTGGCATCCTGCATCACCACCATCATGCGCCTCGAGAAGCAGAGGAACTTCGGCGGTGTTTAGGCATCCTATGCATGCGCATGTCTCGGCGCAACATGACCGTTGGATGCAATTCAGACGGTCAGATTAGTCACTATAGCTCAAAGCGTGCGAGTGTGTCTTGTTGCATTCTCATCTCAACGTAGTTGTTCCCTCTTCGTGCATGCTCATTTCAGCACCCCTCTTCATGCATGCTCCTAGTGTATTTGTGTTAACCTAGTGTGGGCTCATGCACCCTTCATGCTCATCTCAGATCCCATGTTCCATGGAGTACAGTAGCACCGTACTCTCCGTGCGTTGTAGTCCTAGTTCTGTTTACATTGATTTCAATGTTCATTGGCCCTGTTTGGATACTCTAACTTAGATAGAGGTTAGAGTTAGTTTCTAGCTCATGACTAACCCTGAACTAACTCTAGCTAAAGAGGTGTTTGGATGACAGGGTTAGATTGACAATAAATGTAGAGAACGAGCTCCAATTTAGCAGCTCTTGGTGGGATAGTTTTTTTCGGTGCGTTAGATGCAACTAGTGTTGGGGAATGTAGTAATAATTCAAAAAAATTTCCTACATGTCACCAAGATCAATCTAGGAGATGCTAGCAACGAGAGAGAGAGAGAGAGAGGCAGTGCATCTTCATACCCTTGAAGATCGCTAAGCGGAAGCGTTGCAAGGAACGCGGTTGATGTAGTCGTACTCGCGGCGATTAAAATAGCGGAAGATCCGATCTAGCACCAAATGGATGGCGCCTCCACATTCAACACACGTACAACCCAGGGACTTCTCCTCCTTCTTGATCCAGTAAGGGGAGAGGAGAAGTTGAGGGAGAACTCCGGCAGCACGACGACATGGTGGTGGAGCTCGTGGTTCTCTAGCAGAGCTTTGCTAAGCACTACGGAGGAGGAGGAGGAGTTGGAGGGGGAAGGGCTGTGCCAGGGGAAGGGTGCGGCTACCCTCCCACCACCTCACTATATATAGGGGGAAGGGAAGAGGGGGCCGCCCCCCTAGATGCATCTAGAGGGGCAGGGCGACGGCCAAGGGGGGAGACTTGCCCCCCAAGGAGGTGGGAGGCACCCCCACCCCTAGGGTTTTCAACCCTAGGCGTCGTGGGCCCTTGGGAGGGCACACCAGCCCACTAGGGGGCTGGTTCCCACCCATATTCAGCCCACTTGGTCCGCCAGGGTAGGTGGCCCCACCTGATGGACCCCCATAGACCTTTTCGTGGTCCTGGTACAATACCGATAACCCCCGAAACTTTCCGGCGACTGAAACTGGACTTGCCATATATAAATCTTCACCTCCGGACCATTCCGGAACTCCTTGTGATGTCCAGGATCTTATTCGGGACTCAGAACAACTTTTGATAACCACATACAATTCTTATAACAACTCTAGCGTCACCGAACCTTAAGTGTGTAGACCCTATGGGTTCGGGAACCATGCAGGCATGATCGAGACACCTCTCTGGCCAATAACCAATAGCGGGATCTGGATACCCATATTGGCTCCCACATGTTCCACGATGATATCATTGGGTGAAACACGATGTCAGGGACTCAATCAATCTCGTATACAATTCCCTTTGTCCATCGGTATGTTACTTGCCCGAGATTCCATCGTCGTTATCCCCATACCTTGTTCAATATCGTCACCGGCAGGTTTGTTTACTCGTTCCGTAACACATGATCATGTGGTTAACTCCTTAGTCACATTGAGCTCATTACGATGATGCCTTACCGAGTGGGCCGAGAGATACCTCTCCCTCATACGGAGGGACAAATCCCAGTCCCAATTCATGATGAGGACATCAATACCATTGTTACACCCATAGCCCCTGCTCCTATACATACTGGACCAATTACTAGAGCTCACGCATGCCAATTGAATTATCAGGTACTTCCGTTTCTTGGTAACGATTCTAATGTTCATGAGAATATGATGCTGCCTAAATTGGATACATTTGTTTTGCTTACAAATGAAGGGCCTAGCTTGGACACTAAAGATGAACCTTGGAGCAAGTTCAAGCATGGAGATGATGGCATGCGCAAGGCGATCAAGAACAGAGTTACAAGTGATGATTTCAGGACTTTGAAACCACTATAAGGAGTGCATGAAGCCTTGGACGAAATATACAAGATGCCACTTCATAAATTTCGTCCAGAGGCTATTTTAGGTGCTGCTTCACCTTATTATTGGGCCAGGCCCATGTATTTTCGAAATACTTAAGTATAGGCTGTTTTTAGAGTCTGTATGTGTGGAGAAACAAGAGTTAGGTTTGGTTTCGGACCGCCTCCTCCAAGGGCCACGAAATCCCCCCTCTTCCTCCATATATACAGCCCTTAGGGCGTCGTTTAGACTCTGGGATTTGTTTAGTTAAAAGTTAGCCATTGCAACTTCGTGTACTTCGTTTGTGTCCAACGACTAGACCAAGACCGCTTACGGATCCCAACTTTTATCAACACTTCGTCCATATTCGCAATATTCAGATTGCTTAATCATATTCTTGCTTGTTCTTCGATTGCTTGCAGGAATAGACCTTCGTGGTCGGGTTGATCGTGCTCCGGCATGGTCAAGAACCTCTCGGAGTTGGTTTAGCGATTGCTAAGGCGCAATGTCGTGCACGTTTGTAGTATGATCGTCAAAGTCGTCTTCACCAAATCGATAGTTATCATCTCATCGAAAGATCGGGACACCCTCGCCTCTCTCAAGTGGTATTAGATTTCCAGGTTGCTCAGTGAGATTTTACAGTTTTTCATAGTTTAGATCGAGTCTGTTCTTCATACCTACAGTCCACGAAAAAGCCAAGAAAAAAAATTAGGGTTAGGTCATCATATCCGAACCAATCTGAGCCTTTGCATAATCTTTTTAGGGTTTTGCATTGTTGAATTTGGGGTTGCATCGTCGTGTCTAGTTGCTGGTCTTAGCGTCTAGTTTCCTTTAGAGTTTCGAGTTCTGTTCACAGGTTGTCACGACGCCGCTGCACCATCGTCATCATCATTACCATATACCACAACCCCACCATATACATCGCTGCTACCACATACAACCACCAATCCGAGTCCACATATACCATCGCCATATACCACCACCAATCCGAATCCAGATATACCATCGCCATATACAACCACCAGTCCGACTTCCACCAGATTCATCTCCGCCACCAGTCCTAGTCCGAATCCAGTATTTGTTGCTTTGTTTTTGAGTTCCAGATCACGCGATACTTTGAGTCGTGACGAAGCCGGACTCCCTAACTTTCGTGCTATCTGCAGTAGAAAAATAGTTCCAAACTCAAAAAAAACTAAGTCTGGAAAATTCTGGCTAGGCAGTTTTTAGATCGTTTGTAGACTTTTTCGAAAAAAAATTGTTGCAGAGCAGAAAAAAAGAGGAAAAAAAGTGCAAAAAAAAGAAGTGAAAAAGGAAAAAAATTCAGAGGGTGCTCCTCCCGTGTTTACGTGCCACGCCATGATTTTGTTCGTGTTCTAGGCTCGCGTGTCTAGTACGGTCTAGCCTAGGACCAGCATAGTACCGTCGTTGAGCGTTTATTTAACTTTGCATCTCTGAATTGATTAT
The DNA here is from genome assembly GCF_003073215.2 of Triticum urartu. Taxonomy (NCBI): domain Eukaryota; kingdom Viridiplantae; phylum Streptophyta; class Magnoliopsida; order Poales; family Poaceae; genus Triticum; species Triticum urartu. Next base: position 285,889,267 of record NC_053023.1, on the reverse strand, counting down.
TGCTGACATTTTTTCTACCATATCAAAAGCCTTCCCAGCTCCACATACATCTACATCGTGCGTTTGACACCACCTGGCAATCGCTCTATCCAATCTTTGACCATTTTGATTACGAGGTTGCCGATCACCACCTGCTGCTGGGTAAGAACTGGTAAGAATTTGAGATACGCTTGCCGGCTTTGTGATACACCACCACCACCACCACCACCACTTCCTAGTAGTCTAGAGGATCATATTCTTGTGTGTTTCTATTGCTGCTAACCATGGCAGGATCACAAGCCGATGAGACAGATTGGGAGAACATCATGAACAAAGCGCTACATGATAAATTTCATCAAATGATGAGTGGACAGGTGCAAGATGTGCTAAACAGATTTGAAGAGGCCATGGAGATGATAGATGGTATGGAGAAGACGTTCTAAACAAAGCTCCATGACAAGTTTAATGAATTGCTCGCGCGTCTTCCACCACCACCACCGGCTGCACCTAAAGCACCTCTACAACAACAACAACAACAACATCCCCTTCCAAATCAAGTGGGACGGGCAATGCGCATTCCCCTTGAGCCTGGTCAAAATTTTGGTGCCGCTGTTGATGCTTCTGTAGCTCCTGCTGCTACTGCAGAGGTGGAGGACCATTACAAGGATGAGGTTGATCAAAATTAGAACTATGTGCAACCACCAGCACCACCGCCACCAGGTCGTCCTTAGGTACATGATCATGACCATCTCCCTAAACTGAAATTGAACATTCCACCATTTGAGGGTAGATATGTTCCTGATATATATCTTACTTGGGAGTTAGAAACTAAACAACGATTTACATGTTTACAACATCCTGAGGAGAGACGTGTTCCTGCTGCTGTTTGTGCTTTCACTAGCTTTGCGTGTGTTTGGTGGTCTGAACATTGTAGATTATATCCTATTCCAGCTACTTGGGCTGCATTGAAAACTGCTATGCGTACTCGTTGGGTTCCACCATATTATCAACGCGAATTACTTCAAAAATTGCAGCGTTTAAGACAAGGAAAAAAATTCTATAGAAGAATATTATCAGGAATTACAAACTGATGAGGACATCAATACCATTGTTACACCCACAGCCCCTGCTGCTATACATACTGGACCAATTACTAGAGCTCGCGCATGCCAATTGAATTATCAGGTACTTTCGTTCCTTGGTAACGATTCTAATGTTCATGAGAATATGATGCTTCCTAAATTGGATACATTTGTTTTGCTTACAAATGAAGGGCCTAACTTGGACAGGAAAGATGAACCTTGGATAAAGCTCAAGCATGGAGATGATGGCATGCGCAAGGGGGTCAAGAATAGAGTTAGAAGTGATGATTTCAGGACTTTGAAGCCACCATAAGGAGGGCATGAAGCCTTGGACGAAATATACAAGATGCCACTTCATAAATTTCGTCCAGAGGCTATTCTAGGTGCTGTGTCACCTTATTATTGGGCCAGGCCCATGTATTTTTGAAATACTTAAGTATAGGTTGTTTTTAGAGTCTGTATGTGTGGGGAAACAAGAGTTAGGGTTGGTTTCGGACCCCTCCTCCAAGGGCCACAAAATCCCCCCTCTTCCTCCATATATACAGCCCTTAGGGCGTCGTTTAGACTTTGGGTTTTGTTTAGATTAAAGTTTGCCATAGCTGCAACTTCGCGTACTTCGTTTGTGTTCAACGACCAGACAAAGGCGTCACTGAACCCCACCTTGATCAATAAACTTTCATCTTATATTCGCAATATCCAGATTGCAATCTCAGTTTCTTGCTTGTTCTTCGTTTGCCTGCAGGAAACAGACCTTCATGGTCAGGTTGATCATGCTCCGGCGTGGTCAATAACCTCTCGGAGTTGGTTTAGCGATTGCTAAGGCGTGTCGTCCTCGCACGTTCGTAGTCGGATCGTCAAAGTCGACTTCCTCCAAAACGATAGCCACCATCTCATAGAAAGACGGGACACCTTTGCCTCTATCAAGTGGTATCAGATTTTCAGGTTGCTCGGTGAGATTTTACAGTTTTTCATAGTTTAGATCGAGTCTGTTCTTCATACCTACATTCCATGAAAAAAGCCAAAAAAAATTAGCGTTAGTTCATCATATCCGAACCAATCTGAGCCTTTGCGTAGTCTTTTTTGAGTTTTGCTTTGTCGAATTTGCGGTTGCATCGTCGTGTCGAGTTGCTGGTCTTAGCGTCTAGTCCCTTAGAGTTTCGAGTTCTGTTCACAGGTTGTCACGCCGCCACCGCACCATCGTCATCATCATTGCCATATACCACCACCCCACCATACATCGCCACTGCCATATACAACCACCAATCCGAGTCCGGATATACCATCGCCATATACCACCACCAATCCGAGTCCAGCTATACCATCGCCATATACAACCACCAGTCCGAGTTCCACCAGATTCATCGCCGCCACCAGTCCGAGTTCCACCAAATTCATCTCCGCTACCAGTCCTAGTCCGAGTCCAGTATTTGTTGCTTTGTTTTCGAGTTCCAGATCACGCGATACTTTGAGTCGTGACAGAGTAGGACTCCTGATATTCTGTGCTACTCGTAGAAGAAAAATAGTTCCAAACTCAAAAAAAATATTCTGGCTAGGCAGTTTTTAGATCATTTTTAGACTTTTTCGAAAAAAAATTGTTGCGAAGCAAAAAAAGAGGGGAAAAAAGTGCAAAAAAAGTGAAAAAAAATCAGAGAGTGCTCCTCCCTTGTTTACGTGTCTAGTACGGTCTAGCATAGGACCAGTAGAGTACCATCGTTGGGCGTTTATTCAACTTTGCATCTCTAAATTGATTATTGCTGACATTTTTGCTACCATATTATAAGCCTTCCCAGCTCCACATACATCTACGTCGTGCGTTTGACACCACCTGGCAATCGCTCTATCCAATCTTTGAGAGTTTTCACTACGACGGATGTCGATCACCACCTGCTGCTGTGGTGTAGGATGGAATCCCAAGAACAAGATGAACACAAGAGGAAAAACAACAGGAACACTCAAGTACAAGTCCAATCACACATCCACTAGACAATCAAACACACAAGATCCACAAGGTACATGAACAATCAAAGGGAAATAAGATACATGGTAGAGTTCATCCCAAATCCTATGAAGGAGATGAGGGCTTGATGATCTAGAAAGATCCTTCCCTCAAGGGGGTCTTTATCCACTAGGGATCTTCTGCAATGGAGCCCTTGAACTCCAATGGAGTGTGAGGGAGTCCTGGATTAGGGGGTGTTCGGGTAGGCGGACTATACCTTCAGCCGGACTCCAGGACTATGAAGATACAAGATTGAAGACTTCGTCCCGTGTCCGGATGGGACTTTCCTTGGCGTGGAAGGCAAGCTTGGCGATGCGGATATTCAAGATCTCCTACCATTGTAACCGACTCTGTGTAACCCTAACCCTATCCGGTGTCTATATAAACCGAAGGGTTCTAGTCCGTAGGACGAATTCATTGTACAACAATCATACCATAGGCTAGCTTCTAGGGTTTAGCCTCCTTGATCTCGTGGTAGATCTACTCTTGTACTACCCATATCATCAATATTAATCAAGCAGGAGTAGGGTTTTACCTCCATCGAGAGGGCCCGAACCTGGGTAAAAACATCGTGTCCCTTGTCTCCTGTTACCATCCGCCTAGACGCACAGTTCGGGACCCCCTACCCGAGATCCGCCGGTTTTGACACCGACATTAGTGCTTTCATTGAGATTTCCTCTGTGTCATCACTTTTAGGCCCGATGGCTCCTTCGATCATCAACGACGATGCGGTCCAAGGTGAGACTTTTCTCCCCGGACAGATCTTCGTCTTCGGCGACTTCGCACTGCGGGCCAATTCGCTTGGCCACCTGGAGCAGATCGAAAGCTACGCCCCTGGCCATCAGGTCAGGTTTGGAAGCTTAAACTACATGCCAGACATCCGCGGGGATTTGATCTTCGACGGATTCGAGCCACAGCCAAGCGCGCCGCACTGTTTTGAGAGGCATGATCTTGCTCTGCCGCCGAACAGTGCCCTGGAGGCCGCACGTGCACCGGTTCCTACCCTTAATCCGGAGCCTATTGCGCCAATTGAGGATGAGCGGCTGGACATCACCTCAGGGGCTACGATCTCAAAGGCGATCGAGCCGAACGTCAGCCCCGCGTTCTGCGTGACCTGTGACTCCGAGGATCCGGATTCCTCTCCGGACTCCGAACCCCCTGCGCCCCTACCGATCGAATCCGATTGGGCGCCGATAATGGAGTTCACCGCAGCGGACATCTTTCAGCACTCGCCCTTCGCCGACATCCTGAACTCACTAAAGTCTCTCTCTTTATCAGGAGAGGCATGGCCGGACTACAGTCAGCAAGGATGGGATGCGGGCGATGAAGAAATTCGAAGCCCACCCATCACCCACTTCGTAGCCACTGTCGACGATTTAACCGACATGCTTGACTTCGACTCCGAAGACATCGACGGTATGGACGACGATGCAGGAGGCAAACAGGAACCAGCACCTGTAGGGCGCTGGAAGGCCACCTCGTCATATGATATATACATGGTGGATACTCCAAAAGATGGAGATGGCGATGGAACAGCGGAGGATGACCCCTCCAAGAAACAGCCAAAGCGCCGGCGTCAGCGGTGCTGCTCTAAATCCCGCCAAAGCAAAAACGGCGATTCCGGCACGGGAGATAATACTACCCCGAATAGCGCCGAATAACACCCCCTACAGCAAGATTCGGCACAGGAAGATGGAGAAGCCAGCCCTCATGACAGAGCGGCAGACCGAGAGGTTGAGGATGATAGCTATATGCCTCCCTCCGAAGACGAGGCAAGCCTCGACGACGACGAATTCGTCGTACCATCGGACCCCGCCGAACAAGAGCGTTTCAAATGCAGGCTTTTAGCCACGGCAAGCAGCCTCAAGAAAAAGCAGCAACAACTTAGAGCTGATCAAGATTTGCTAGCTGACAGATGGACCGAAGTCCTTGCAGCCGAAGAGTACGAACTCGAACGCCCCTCCAAGAGTTACCCAAAGCGTAGGCCGCTACCCCAATCAGAGGAGGAAGCACCTACATCACCAGCACACGACATGGCCTCTCGGCCACCTCGCGGCCGCGACAGAGAGGCCTCTCGGCCCTCCACCCAAGGCATGCCCCGGCGCCGTTCAACCAAGGCACGGGAAAATGCGCCAGACCTGCGAGACGTACTGGAGGACAAGGCAAGACAAACAAGATCGATCTACAGATCGAGCAGGCGCCCCACGGCACGTGACGGTGATCTTCATTCCGGATACAACAAATCCGGCCGGGCCGAACACAACAGACATAGCCCCTTCGAGCTGCATCATGATATAGCCCAGTATAGAGGCGCCGCACACCCATTATGCTTCACAGACGAAGTAATGGATTATAAAATCCCAGAGGGTTTCAAACCCGCGAATCATATGATGGAACAACAGATCCTGCGGTATGGATTGAGGATTATCTCCTCCATATCCACATGGCCCGCGGCGATGATCTAGACGCCATCAAATACCTCCCACTCCAACTTAAGGGACCGGCCCGGCATTGGCTTAATAGCTTGCCAGCAGACTCAATCGGTTCTTGGGAGGACTTGGAAGCCGCATTCCTCGACAACTTCCAGGGCACTTATGTGCGACCACCGGATGCCGATGACTTAAGCCACATAATTCAGCAGCCAGAGGAATCGGCCAGGCAATTCTGGACACGGTTCCTAACAAAGAAAAACCAGATAGTCGACTGTCCGGACGCAGAGGCCCTAGCAGCCTTCAAGCATAATATCCGCGACGAGTGGCTCGCCCGGCACCTGGGACAGGAAAAGCCAAAGTCCATGGCAGCCCTCACGACACTCATGACCCGATTTTGCGTGGGAGAAGACAACTGGCTATCTCGCAGTAACAACTTAGCAAAGAACCCTGGTAATTCGGATACCAAGGACAAAAGTGGCAGTACACGTCGAAATAAGCAAAAGCGCCGCGTTAGCAGCGACAACAATGAAGACACGGCAGTTAATGCCGGATTCAGAGGCTATAAATCCGGTCAGCGGAAAAAGCCATTCAAAAAGAATACTCAGGGCCCGTCCAGTTTGGACCGAATACTCGACCCCTTGTGCCAGATACATGGCACCCCCGAAAGGCCAGCCAATCACACCAACAGGGATTGTTGGGTGTTCAAGCAGGCAGGCAAGCTAAGAGCCGAAAATAAAGACAAGGGGCTGCATAGCGATGACGAGGAGGAGCCCAGGCCGCCGAACAATAGTGGACAGAGGGGTTTTCCACCACAAGTGCGGACGGTGAACATGATATACGCAACCCACATTCCCAAGAGGGAGCGGAAGCGTGCGCTACGGGACATATACGCGATGGAGCCAGTCACCCCAAAGTTCAACCCAGGGTCCTCCTGCCCGATCACTTTTGATCGAAGGGACCACCCCACTAGCATCCGTCACGGCGGCTTCGCCGCATTGGTTCTCGACCCAATTATCGACGGATTTCATCTCACAAGAGTCCTCATGGACGGCGGAAGTAGCCTGAACCTGCTTTACCAGGATATAGTGCGGAAAATGGGCATAGATCCCTCGAGGATTAAGCCCACCAAAACGACCATTAAAGGCGTTATACCAGGTGTAGAGGCCAACTGTACAGGCTCAGTAACACTTGAATTGGTCTTCGGGTCCCCGAACAATTTCCGAAGCGAAGAGTTAATCTTCGATATAGTCCCGTTTCGTAGTGGCTATCACTCCCTGCACGGGCGAACCGCATTTGCAAAGTTCAATGCGGTAACGCACTACGCATATCTCAAGCTCAAGATGCCAGGCCCTCGAGGAGTAATCATGGTCAACGGAAACACCGAACGCTCCCTCCGTACGGAGGAGCACACGGCGGCCCTCGCAGCGGAAGTACAAAGCAGCCTTCTTAGGCAATTCTCCAGTCTGGCCGTTAAAAAGCCAGACACTGCCAAGCGCACCTGGAGTAACCTACAACAAGACCGCCTGGCACGTTCTGAGCAGGCGTAGCAATGCGGCTCCAACCCCAGCCCTCGCGACATAGCGAAACCAGTGCCTCGCATACATAACTACGCTCTTGAAATACCATGGGCGCAGGGGAAGGGGCACAATAACGGCAAACCCAAAATACGGCTTAAAACGTACTAGGGGCTGCCGGATTCTTTTTTTAATTTTCTCTTACTTTCAGGACTCCATACTTCAGACGACCTATTCAGCAATTCAACTGCCGCACAAATGATGCAAGATCCAGGGAAGCAGACAAGCCATGCCGCATTATGGAACTCCCAGGTGGTCTCTGTTACGGGCAGTATACCTGTTTTGGCATACAATTCCGCGGCTTGCTCCTGGCCAGGACATGTTAAATAGCCCAATATCTTTTGCTTATCGCACTACTTGTATCGTTCTGCTTTGATAGGAGCCTTTCTATTAACAATGATAGCTTTTTGTCTATTTTTTGCATTATCCTCCTTTCATATATACGTTTATTAAATGACATGTTGCACCCGTACACCATGGTATGGCAAACACGCCAGGGGCTTCAGTACCCCTCAATATGGTGTGAGAAGCCCGTACACTTTCACAAGTGCGGCACCCCGAACTTATAGCACTATATGCATCGGCTCCGAATCATGATTTGGGTCAATAGTTGGGTTTGCCCGGCTCCTATGTTTTGGTGCCTTACGTTCCGCTATATCGGCTAAGGTAGCACTAGGAGAACCACTGCGATTGTGCCCCAGTTGATCTGGGTTAAGCACCTCAGTGGAGAAAGCTAAAACTGACTATCATGATGAGGCGAGAGACCGGTCACTGTTCGAGAGGTTTTTCGAGTCCCTAAAGACTTATGCCACTTCGAACGAGGAGCCGGCTTTGTCCGGCCAAGGCGTGGATAGCGCCCCGAACTCGGTCTTCTGAACTAGGGGCTTCGCCGAAATTTAAAATTATAGAGTTCTATGGCTAAGTGAGAGTGTTCAAGCATTATAGTCCGATTGCCTAGTTCGTTGTGCTGAGCGCCTCCCTCGAAGGACCCAACTATGGGAAAAAGAGCGCTCAGGTTTATCCCGAATACCCCAGCACTAGTGGCATGGGGGCAGAAGCTGACGACTGGCCATCTCTCAATTCTTTGATAAACGGCCACACAGAAAGTAATATTTTAAATTCAACAAGCATTGCTTAGCGCATATGAACAAGTTTTTAGCTCACAGGATAAACACGAGCGAGTTCATTCAAAAATTACATCCTTGGTACACTCATCCGCCACAAGGCGGGCACCCGCAAGAACATCCTTATAGTAGTTCTCGGGCTTGCGATGCTCCTTCCCCGGCGGCGGCCCGTCCCTAACAAGCTTCTCACCGTCCAGCTTACCCCAGCACACCTTTGCACGGGCAAGGGCCCTACGGGCACCTTCAATGTAGACGGAGCGCTTGATGACCTCGAGCCTTGGACAGGCCTCCACCAGCCGCCGCACTAGCCCGAAGTAGCTCCCAGGCAGGGCCTCCCCGGGCCACAGCCGAACTATGATGCCCTTCATGGCCTGTTCGGCCACCTTGTGGAGCTCGACCAGCTGTTTCAGCTGGTCGCTCAAGGGCACAGGGTGTCCGGCCTCAGCATACTGAGACCAGAACACCTTCTCCATCGAGCTGCCCTCTTCAGCTCGGTAGAATGCGGCGGCGTCGGATACGCTGCCAGTAAGATCTGCGAATGCCCCTAGAGAGCTCCGGATTCGGGTAAGTAACAAGTAGTTTACTTTTATATTTCTGCTTTGCATAAAGAATGCCTTACCCGCTGCTATCTTTTTCATCTCCTCCAACACTTGGAGGGCCTTTTGGGCTTTGGCCTTGGCAGACTTGGCAGTCTCAAGGGCTGCCGCGAGCTCGACGCTTGCGTCTTTGACTCAAGCTCCAGACTCTCATGTTTTTTCATGAGAGCCTGAAGCTCTTGCTGCACCCCGCCGACCCGGGCCTCAAGTTTCTCTCGTTCGGTGCGCTCCGCGGCCGCTTTCTTTTCGGCCTCGGACAGCGCCTGCTTGAGGGTCGCCACCTCAGTCGTGGCCCCTACAATAAGCAGTACAATCCTATTATTTTTTGCAATCACATCTTTTTATAGGCACTTTTTTCTGTAAGGTATTTCTTACCTTCTCTCTCCTCGAGCTGCCGCTTGGCAAGGCCGAGCTCTTGCTCGGTCCGCTCGAGTCCCTGTTTCAGGGCACCCACCTCCGCAGTTAGTGCGGCGGTGGCTAGCAGCGAAGCCTGCATACGCATATTGACTCTTTGTTGTTATACTCCTATGAAATTTAATAGATCCTCTATTCGGCTTTTCTTTCCGAACGCCAAATAGAGCATCAGGGGCTACTGTCTATGCAGTTATATTCTTACATATTTTTTACTTACCTCGAAGCCTGTTAGAAGGCTAGCGCAAGCTTCACTCAGTCCGCTCTTGGCGGACTGAACCTTCTGGATCACCGTACTCATAATAGTACGGTGCTCCTCGTCGATGGAGGCGCCGTCAAGCACCTCCAGCAGATTGTCCGGCACCTCCGGTTGGACGGAGGCCGCCGGCTCAGAAGGCTTGCTCCTCTTGGAAGGAGTTCGCCTACCGCGGTCCGGAACTGTTGAAGATTCCGGCGCGGTGTCCGGCACAAAGCCGGACTTGGAGCCCTGGGGGGGTCTTGTCCCCTTTACTCCTGGAGTCCGGGAGGTCGCCTTGCGGCTCCTCCAGGACCACCTCCTCCTGCCCCGGAGCTCGTTGCGACGCCACTTCAGCGTCATCCACAGTGCGGGGGGAGACAGCGGGCGGAACTGAGTTCACGTCCGATGAATCCAGGGAGCCGCTCGATGAGTCGTTGAGTTCGGCCTGGGGCGGGCTGCATAATTATGTTCGACATTAGGGAAGGGTGTGCAACAAAGGAACGTCATGAGTTACTCTGATATCCGAATACTTACGATTTCGCCGGACACTTGGCCCTATCTGGCCACTCCTCTTCGCCCTCTTCGGTGTCGGGGAAGTAGTTCGGCGGAGGGGTCTTCCTCTTCCTGGACCCTTCAGCCTCCCCCGTTGGGGCGTCCTTCCTTTTCTTTCCTCCCCCCGCTGGAGGGGGAGAGTGTTCTTCTTCCTCCTCCTCATTCTCACGGGAGGAGAGCGTCTCGGACTCGTCGGATGACGAGTCCGACACCACCACATTACGGGTACTCTTTCGAGTCCACGTGGCCTTCTTCTTCTTGGCCTTCTTCTCCGGCACCACATAAGGTGCCGGAACCAGCAGCTTCGGTAGGAGAGCAGGGGCTGGGTCTTTGGGCAAGGGAGCCGGACAGTTAATCGATCCGGACTGTGCCTGCCAAGCATGTCAAAGGTGAGGGAGTTTAGATCCCACATAGAGTCAAACTATTGAGAAACTTAACATCCTGTAAAGGTGAAAATAGCTTACCTCGCTAGCGTGACGCTGCGAGCTGTATCCGCGGTCCTCGGAAGCAGATGTGGGAGCCTCGGCGCCTTTGGTTAGCACCTTCCAGACGTCTCCATACGTCGTGTCGAAGAGCCGGTTAAGGGTTTGGTGCTGCGCCGGGTCGAACTCCCACAGATTAAAGCCCCGTTGTTGACACGGGAGGATCCAGCGGACGAGCATAACCTGGACTACATTGACAAGCTTGATCGGCTTGCTCACTAGGGACTGGATGCATGTCTACAATCCGGTCACCTCTTTTTCGTCGCCCCATGATAGGCCCGTCTCTTTCCAGGACATAAGCCGCGTGGGGGGTCCGGACCGGACCTCGGGGGCTGCGATCCATTTCAGATCGCGCGGCCCGGTGATGTAAAACCACCATGATTGCCGCCCCTTCAGGGTCTCCACGAAGGAGCCCTCGAGCCATAGGACGTTGGCCATCTTGCCCACCATGGCGCCTCCACACTCCGCCTGGCTGCCGTGCACCACCTTGGGCTTGACATTGAAGGTCTTGAGCCAGAGGCCGAAATGGGGGTGGATGCGGAGGAAAGCCTCGCACACGATGATAAACGCCGAGATGTTGAGGACGAAGTTCAGGGCCAGATCGTGGAAATCCAGTCCATAGTAGAACATGAGCCCCCGGACAAATGGGTGGAGTGGGAAACCCAGTCAGCGGAGGAAGTGGGGAAGGAATACTACCCTCTCATGGGGCCTTCGGGTGGGGAGAAGCTGCCCTTCCTCGGGAAGCCGGTGCGCGATGTCCTTGGACAAGTATCCGGCCTTCCTTAGCTTTTTGACATGGCCCTCCATGACGGAGGAGACCATCCACTTGCCTCCCGCTCTGGACATTGCTGGAGGAGGTTGAGGTAGGAAGCGCGGGCTTGGGCGCTGGAGCTCAAGTGCGTAGGAGATGGATAGGCAAAGGAGGAAGAAGGCGTAGGTAAAAAGGTGGATCCTTATCCCCTTATATGGCCGGATGCGGTTGTGCGTCCCCACCATCCTAGTAAAACTCGCTTGCCTCCCAAGCGCCATGATAAATGGCGCAGTTGGGTTACCCACGTCCGTATTGATGAGAATCCCGTAAAAGGGGGCACACGATCTCTGCTTTGACAAGACGTGCCAAGGAAACCGCCTCGCTAAACGTGCTGAGGTGGAAAAGTAAAAACGATTCGAGTAAAGGACTTGGCCGTAGTATGATGTCACGCTGCGGAATGCGTCAGCAGATTAGATTTGTGTTGATATTATTCTCTCTATGGCAATATGGGGAAACTTATTTTGCAGAGCCGGACACTATCCTTGGTGTTTAAAATCTTCTTGAAGGACTTGGAGGAGGAACCCGCCTTGCAATGCTGAAGACAATCTGCGCGCCAGACTCGTCGTCATTGAAGCCTGGTTCAGGGGCTACTGAGGGAGTCCTGGATTAGGGGGTGTTCGGGCAGCCGGACTATACCTTCAGCCTGACTCCAGGACTATGAAGATACAAGATTGAAGACTTCGTCCCGTGTCCGGATGGGACTTTCCTTGGCGTGGAAGGCAATCTTGACGATGCGGATATTCAAGATATCCTACCATTGTAACTGACTCTGTGTAACCCTAACCCTATCCGGTGTCTATATAAACCGGAGGGTTCTAGTCCGTAGGACGACTTCATTATACAACAATCATACCATAGGCTAGCTTCTAGGGTTTAGCCTCCTTGATCTCATGGTAGATCTACTCTTGTACTACACATATCATCAATATTAATCAAGCAGGAGTAGGGTTTTACCTCCATCGAGAGGGCCCAAACCTGGGTAAAAACATCGTGTCCCTTGTCTCCTGTTACCATCCGCCTAGACGCACAGTTCGGGACCCCCTACCTGAGATCCGCCAGTTTTGACACCGATAGAGTGTCTCTCTCTCAAGAGGAATCCCACAAGGGGAGTTACATGAGCTAAGCTCTAGTGTTTAGATCTATTCTTAGCTAATTCTAAATGGAGGAGGAATTGGAGTATATATAGGTCCAAGGGATGAAGAGGTAAGTAGGGACGAGATGGGGATACAAGGGCCAAGCCCAACAGCCACGCACAGGGGGGCCCGTGTGCATGGGCTATGTGGAGCCCGTGCGCACGGGGTATCCAGAGACCTGACGCATGAGCCCGTGCGCACGGGGTCCATGGGGCCCATGGACGCGGGGGTCCCGTGGGCACGGTACACGCCTATGCGCACAGGGTCTTCAGGACCGCCAGCCTGGGAGGCCCGTGGGCACGGGGTCGGAGGTGCCCGTGCGCACGGGGTCGCCTGGGAGCTGTTGCCTTCTTCTTGGCGCTTCCTTCTCCGCTTCCAGGCTTCCCTCATGGATGGTGTAGATGTTCTCTTCTTCTTCGACTCCTCCTCGATGAATGTGTAGCTACGCTCACACCTATGTATGCACACGAGAGAGGGGTCAAGTAGTATACCATCCCCGAAAGGTACAAGGGGACACATGTAAAGGAGATGATTCACCTTTGTATGTATGAAGTAGATGTGGCACGTGTCACTTGCCAAATGGACTCTTGACATGGTGATGTGCATAGGATGCTCCGCATCATCCCCTCCCCCTTGGGAAAGATCTGACCTCGGATCAAAATCCAAATCACCATGGGAAAGAGATGATGTTGCCGTGTAGAAGTTGACGATTACCAAGCATTCATCATCTTGTAGTTTCAAATGGGTACTCTCCAATGTCGCACCGTCTTGTAATTCCTTCAAAAGGAGCAAATATAACAAGCACTTGGAAAAACAAATGTGGTTGGCGTAAGAGCAAAACCAAGTATTCAAGAGGTGAGTCACCAAACAAGTGTCGTCATCATGCAAAGCATATGGTGTGACAAAGGATTGTGACATGGCATGTAAGCATATCAATCGAGAACAAGCAAAGATATCATGGGGACAAGCATGCAATTGTGAGGAAGTGATGCAAATATGTGTGTCAAGAGAATAAGCATCTACCTCATGGTCATAGCAAGAATTCACAAATTGCTCAATGAAAGGTCAATGGTAGGCATAGGAAGCATTCACAACACCAAATAAAATGAAGTGTCTAAACACATGGGTCAAGTGCAAGACAATCCAAGCATAATGTGCATGGGGTGTAGTGAATATAGTGTGGCACTCAACATAATAGAAAGAGCAAGTGTTCATCATGTGTGAGGCAATCAAGTCAATCATGTGACAAGCAATGGGACATGGCGTATGTGAAGAAGTGACATTTTTGCAACGAAACATATGATAGGAGCAAGTAATCCAAGAATTGGATGCAACATGGAAAGCAATCATAGTAACATCATAGGCATGGGGAACAAATGGAACATGGAAATAACAAGCAATATCTCCACCAAGCATGCAAATACACATACAAGTATGAGAATCAAGGGACGTGTGTAATGCAAAGCATGGGTCACAAATGCATGGCAAAGGTATAGGAATAAGAATATCATGCAAAGTGAACATGGCAAGATGGGCATAGAATATGTAATGAACAATAACCCATAGCCAAGTGAGGGTCATGTAGAAGAAATGTGCGAAGTCTTTGCGCGAAGAGAGCGGTGGGAAAGACAATCCATGGGATCCCAAGTCATCATTGCTCTCTAGATCTCGTTTTGTCAACTCATGGGATTGCGAGGTTGACAAGTATTCATGGGTACCTACACAAAAGAGGCACAAACCAAAGAAAATGTGCGCGTGGTAAATGTACACATCATCCATCATGATGTGTATGTGCACGTGTGAGTTAGCACAAGATAAGCATCGTTCAAAGAAATTTGATGCATGGTATAAGAACATGTCATCCATCATGAAAGGATAGTTATGGTGTACGACACGATGGGGATGCAAATTTAGCATACAAGTATATGGCACATCAATAGCATGTTTATTCATGGGAAGCATATGGTGCGCACAAGTATTGGGATCATGCAATGAATGGGATGAATCAAAATATCCTAAAATGCATGAGGAAACTATGTGGGTCTCCTCATGAGCAATAATGGAAACATCATATGGAGAAAATGGACAACATCCAAAATAATGCATATCCGAAGCTAGGTGTTCATGGCATGGCATATGAGATAAATGATGCAAAGGGAGCATATCAATATCATCACAAGAAAAACAAATGCCAATAACCATGGGCTTGTCATCTATGCCATAAGTGCAAATTGGGTTAATCTGAATGGCATATGCATTTTCACTATGAAGAGATTGCAAATATGACATGTGGTCGATCTCATGCATAGCATATGACAAGTCAAGCATATTGGCAAACATGATGTGACCGAGAGAATTAGCACAAGAAATCCTATGTAACATGGCATCACAACTAATAGACTCCACATGGCAATCATCATACTCATCATAAATGGGTAAATCATCGCATGGGGAAGTCACACTAGCATGAAGCATGGAAATGGGTTGATCAACATCATGCAAGCAATCAACGTCAAGAATGTCCACTAGTGGGACTAGAGCATCACCTTCACCTATGTTACCCTTGTCATTCCACTCATGTGGTGTAGGTGAGGTGGGAAAGACCAAATGGTGGTCATCTTCATCTTGATGGAACCATGTGGGGGGTGCATCACATTCCACCATGGCCATCGTCTTGTCCAAAGGTAGGACGAAGTCGTCGAGAATCGGAGCGTCGTCAGATAAGGGACCTAGCACCAAATGAGAAGACACCATAGAGGTAGAGGTCAAGTCGTTAGAAATCATAGTGGCCTCACATGCCCTATCAACTACCTCACTCTTTCTATGTGGTGGTTCACTCACTCCCTCACAATAGGTGCACTCAAACTCACATATGGTGGAGTCACTCTTCTCACTCAAGAGGTGGGGCGTGTGGCTCTCCTCACTTGGGAATTGTGGAAACACATCATATATGGGGCTACTGGTGAAGTCACTCTCACTCTCAATATGGTGGCAAAAGTGACTCAAGTCATCATGCGTCGCCGTGGTCGAGGTGACATACTCAACCATCTCATCGTCGTCGCCATGGATGAAGGCCGAAGATGGCACATCATCACTCTCGCCTCCTGAGATGGAAGCATCATCCTTCCTCGTCACCATGTCGCTTGCCTCCAAAGCTTGGTCCTCAAAGGTCTCCGTAGTCATACTCGTTGCCGCACCATCTTGAAAAAGAGTCGTGGAGGACTCGGCATCATCAATGCCACAAAGAGGGATGGCGGTGAAGTCGAACTTGGGAGGATCGTCTTGGAGCTCGTTGGGCTTGGACATCGTGGTGGTACTAGCCTCATGCTCGTCGTGTTGGAGCTTGGTATTCGAGAAGTGTGCTTGGGGTGGAGAAGCCTTGGCCGTCATGAGTTCTTGTTTCGCCTTGAGAGCACCAATGTAGTTGTCGTCGAGGGACTTGTAGTTCTCGAGGAAGATAGGCTTGGAGATGTCATTGTTCAATCCCATCATGAAGTGGAACTTCATTGACATGGGGTCGTCCACGCCGGCACGTCGCAAGGCATGCTTCATCTCCTTTAAGTACTCGTCGAAGGACTTGGATCCTTGGATGGTGTTCTCCAATTGGCATAGAAGTTGTTCCGTGTAGGTTGGAGGCACGAACTCTCGCCGCAAAACTCTCTTCATCTTGGGCCAACTCATGCCGTAGCTCTCTGAAGGTGTGTGAAGCCACCATGTGGATGCGTAGTCATGGAAGTTTCTTGAGGCACACTTCACTTGATCTTCGGGAGGTACTTGATGTAGTTGAGGTAGTTGTCCATCATACGCTCCCACTCGAGATACTCCTCGGGTTCTAGAGTCCCATAGAGAGGAATCTCGTGGTTGGTGTCGAGGTCGTAGTAGCTCGAGGGAGTAGTGGACTTGAGCTCGTGGAGTAGGCGAAGATGCCGTACGTCCGAAGGCAAAGATGCCGTTAAGTCACTTGGCGAAGATTCCAAAGGTGTTGAAGAAGTCGTAGCCTTGTAGTCGATGTTGTTGTACTGTATGGCCCGTGCGCACGGGGGTGCTGGAGGCCGTGAGCACGGGGTCCCGTGTGCGCAGGGGTCGAGGGCCCATGTGCACGAGGGTGGCAGAGTAGCCAACTCTCGTCCAGTAGGTCGCTCTTCATGGTCTTGTCGATGTCGATGCTTGTGTGTACTTGCTGGAGATGGTAGCACGGAAGTCTTTGCACTTGAGCGTCTTCTCGAAGATGAGGAAGACCGCTTGCCATTCTTGGTGAGGACCTCGAGCTCCTCCATGTGCTTGTCCATCTTGGCGTCGATGTCGTTCTTCATAGCATCGAACTCGTCGTCGTGGTTGTAGACCGGAGGTGAAATGCCTTGCCTATCCATCACAAAACTCGAGCAAAGGTGAGTAGGAAATGAGATAAACAATACCAAGATACCTTTTCCCAAAGTTGAGGATGTATCTCGTATCACTCAATGTGAGATGAAAGAATAGTGGAATTGGTACCGGACTTGTTCACTCACACCTATCAAGTAAAGCTTATGGTGGAGCTCGGTGAGGATAGTGGAACAAAAATTTGATGCAAAGTGTTAGCAAGAGTCAATAATGTTGGAAAAGATTTACAAATTCGCAAAGTGAAACAAGTAGACCAATAGCAATATGTGGCACACGGAAACACTCACGGATAGATAAATGGGGTCGTGCAACCAAGGAATGAGCACAAAATGTGGAATCCATGGAAAACGCTCGTGTTGCACAACTCAAGAGAGACGCTAGCATGATTTATCAATAGGCGGATACGACACTTGTGCACAACCTATAAGATGCAAAATGTATGAGCTTTCTATCCCAAGTATGCTATATGTATGATGTTCCCGTTGTTCTTCTCAAGATGATCAAAGATGATCGGATCTGACAATCTTATGTGCAATGTCGTATGATGCTATGGCTATTGCTTACAAGCTCTTTGCTCTCTCTTCTGTTGCTTAAAAGCTTTTTCTTTTTTTTGATATGGACACTTTTGCACAATGCACAAACCAAGATAGCAATTGTGTATATGCGGGAACAATCTTGTGACACAAGAGACGATGTGATACCAATATGATATGGTATGTATGCAATGGGAGGTGTAGATCACTAATGTGCACAAGTAACGTTGCCGGCAATACTCAAATGGCTAGTCTCGATGGGCAAGTTACGCAAAATGGGCTAGGGGTTATCAACGCAATTGCAAGGGTGATTGTACAATGGTGTCGTCGAGGTTACCGTCCTTGAAGATGATGAGTGGTGGTGTTCTTGATGTAGATACCAAGATGATGGAGACTTGTCCCTAAGTATCCGAAACACCTTAGGAAACGAAAAACCGCGAACTCAAAATCTCAAGGACAAAAGTCAAATGGTGGTAGCGGAGATGGCAATGCAGAAGTGGTGGTGGTGGTTGAAGAAGAAGCAACCGTCCCTAAGTAGCTGAAACACCTTAGGAGACTCAAGTCACCACTCAAACAACCACAAATGCTAAATGGAGCAAAATTGGTTAGGTTGTGGAAGGTTATGGTGGTTTTGCGGATGATATGGTGGAAGGCCTAGGCAAAGATGCCAAAATGTCAAAATTTTGATGGAGCCAAATGGTGTTGGAGCGTATCTAGGCGGATGGGGGATGTCCATAGCTACTCAACGAGCTAAAGAACGCGAAAATCGGACTTCGGATGTGGAAGTTATGGGCGAAATGGTGAAGTACTCGCGGCTGTCCTGGGGGGGTCGAGCACACGGGGGTAGGAGCCCGTGGGCACGGGGTCCCGTGCGCACGGTACAGGTTCATGGGCACGGGGTGTCCAGAGACTTTTTTGGGGGCCCGTGCGCACGGGGTCTGGGGTCCGTGGGCACGGGTTGGGCGGAAAGTTCGCGATTTCGTGGCGGAAAATGGAGATTTCTTGGGCAAAATTGGGGAGATTTTGGGGATGGATGATGGGGAAAAGATGGGGGAGGGCTAGATCCACTTGAAACCAAGCAAATCCATGGATCAAATCCAAAAAAACATCACCAAACCAACAAATCACAAAAAAATTGGGGGCTATTTTTGGTGGGGATTTTCGAAATTGGGGAAGAACACAACAAAACTAGGCTAGAAAACAAAGAGGAGGCTCCAATTTCATGAGAAACCATGGCTCATGATACCAAATGGTGTAGGATGGAACCCTAAGTGGAGATCTTTCACGAATTGGAGGGGGAATCCCCAAGAACAAGATGAACACAAGAGGGAAAAACAAGAGGAACACTCAAGAACAAGTCCAATCACACATCCACTAGACATTCAAACACACAAGATCCACAAGGTACATGAACAATCAAAGGGAAATAACATACATGGTAGAGTTCATCCCAAATCCTATGAAGGAGATGAGGGCTTGATGATCTAGATAGATCCTTCCCTCAAGGGGGTCTTTATCCACCAGGGATCTTCTCCAATGGAGGCCTTGAACTCCAATGGAGGCCTTGAACTCCAATGGAGTGTCTCTCTCTCAAGAAGAATCCCACAAGGGGAGATACATGAGCTAAGCTCTAGTGTTTAGATCTATTCTTAACTAAGTCTAAATGGAGGAGGAAGGGGAGTATATATAGGTCCAAGGGATGAAGAGGTAAGTAGGGACGAGATGGGGATACAAAGGCCAAGCCCAACAGCGACGCACAGGGGGCCCCGTGTGCATGGGGTAAGAGGAGCCCGTGCGCACGGGGTATCTAGAGACCTGACGCGTGAGCCCGTGCGCACGGGTTCCATGGGGCCTGTGGACACGGGGGGTCCCGTGGGCACGGTACACGCCTGTGCGCATGGGGTCTTTAGGACCGCCAGCCTGGGAGGCCCGTGGGCACGGGGTCGGAGGTGCCCGTGCGCACGGGGTAGCCTGGGAGCTGTTGCCTTGTTCTTGGCGCTTCCTTCTCTGCTTCCAGGCTTCCCTCTTGGATGGTGTAGATGTTCTCGTCTTCTTCGACTCCTCCTCGATGAATGTGTAGCTCCACTCACACCTATGTATGCACACGAGAGAGGGGTCAAGTAGTATACCATCCCAGAAAGGTACAAGGGGACACGTGTAAAGGAGATGATTCACCTTTGTATGTATGAAGTAGATGTGGCACGTGTCACTTGCCAAATGGACTCTTGACATGGTGATGTCCATAGGATGCTCCGCATCATGCTGGGTAAGAACTGGTAAGAATTTGAGATTCGCTTGCCGGATTTTTGACATCCACCACCACCTCTTGTTAGTAGTCTGTAGGATCATATTCTTGTGTGTTTCTATTGCTGCTAACCATGGCAGGATCACAAGCCGACGTGACTAACTAGGAGAACATGACGAATAAGGAGTTGCATGATAAATTTCAGCAAATGATGAGTGGACAGGTGCAAGATGTGCTAAACAGATTTGAAGAGGCCATGGAGAAGATAGATGGCATGGAGAAGACGTTCGAAACAAAGCTCGATAACAAGTTTAATGAATTGCTCGTGCGTCTTCCACCACCCCCACCGGCTTCCCCTAACGCACCTGTACAACAATAACAACAACAACAACAACAACGTCGGTTTCCAAATCAAGTGGGACGAGCACAGCGCGTTCCCATTGACCCTGGGCAAAATTCTAGTGCCGCTGTTGATGCTTCTGCCGCTCCTGCTGCTACTGCAGAGGTGGAGGACCATTACGAGGATGAGGTTGATCAAAATCAGAACTATGTGCAACCACCAGCACCACCACCACCAGGTCGTCCTCATGCATATCATCGCAACGGTACGGCTGCACCACCACTTGAGGTACATGACCATCTTCCTAAACTAAAATTGAATATTCCACCATTTGAGGGTAGATATGTTCCTGATATATATCTTACTTGGGAGTTAGAAACTGAACAACGATTTACATGTTTACAATATCCCGAGGAGGGACGTGTTCCTGCTGCTGTTTGTGCTTTCACTAGCTTTGCATGTGTTTGGTGGTATGAACATTGTAGATTATATCCTATTCCAGCTACTTGGGCTTCTTTGAAAACTGCTATGCGTACTCGTTGGGTTCCACCATATTATCAACATGAATTACTTCAAAAATTGCAGCATTTAAGACAAGGAAAAAATTCTACAGAAGAATATTATCAGGAATTATAAACTGGCATGATTAGATGTGGTATTGTTTAGGAGAATGAAGCTATGCTTGCATGTTTTATGGGTGGATTAAATAGAGAGATTCAGACCATTCTAGAGTATAAGGAGTATACTAATATCACTCATTTATTACATCTTGCTTGTAAAGCTGAACGTGAAGTGCAGGATCGACAGACATTGGCGCGAACTAAATTTTCTGCAGGTCGATCTTCATCATGGACACCACGTGCATCCTCTACTTCCACTCCACCAGCACCTCCATCAGGTGCCACCTCCAGCCACGATATAAGAAAGCAGGCACAACCACCACTATCTGCCAAGAGCACACCTGCCGGACCTGCGCACAGCTCTTCTTCTTCCATGGCATCAACAGGGCACACAAGTGATATTATTTGTCGTCGTTGTAAGGGAAGAGGACATTTTGCGAGAGAATGCCAATCTCAGCGTGTGATGATTGTTACTGAGGATGGTGGGTATGAGTCCGCTAGTGACTATGATGAGGAGACTTTGGCTCTTATTACACATGAAGATCACGGTGGAGAGGATTCTGATCGTGAGACGCAATACATGGCTACTGAAGATGCTGACAGGTATGAATGTTTAGTTGCTCAACGTGTTTTGAGTGTGCAGATTACACAAGCTGAGCAAAATCAGAGGCATAATTTGTTCCATACAAAGGGAGTTGTGAAGGAACGTTCTGTTCACGTCATCATAGATGGAGGGAACTGCAATAACTTGGCTAGAATGGAGATGGTGGAGAAGCTATCTCTCACACAAGACCACATCCACATCCTTACTACATCCAATGGTTCAACAACAACGGCAAGGTTAAGGTAACACGTACTGTTCGTGTGCATTTTAGTATCTCTACATATGCTGATTATGTTGATTGTGATGTGGTACCCATGCAAGAATGTTCCTTATTACTTGGTAGACCATGGCAATTTGATAAAAAAATTGTACACCATGGTAGAAACAATCAGTATACTCTTGTTCATGAGTATAAAAATATTACTTTGCTTCCTATGACTCCTGATTCCATTTTGAAAGATGATATTAATAGAGCTAATAAAGCAAAACAGGAGAAAAATAAAAGTGAAAACCAGATTGTGGCAAAAGAATTTGAGAAACAAATACAGCCTAATAATAAACCACCTAGTGTTGCTTCTGAAATTAAATTGAAAAGAGCATGTTTACTTGCCACCAAATCTGATATTGATGATTTAGATTTTAGCAAATCTGTTTGCTATGCTTTTTTGTGCAAAGAGGCATTATTTTCATTCGAGAACGTGCCTTCAGCTTTGCCTCCTGCTGTCACTAGCATTTTGCAGGAGTTCGCTGACATCTTTCCACAAGACGTGCCACCGGGATTACCACCTATTCGAGGGATTGAGCATCAAATTGACTTAATTTCCGGTGCATCATTACCCAACCATGCACCATACTGTACCAATCCAGAGGAGACGAAGAAGATTATGCATCAAGTACAAGAACTGCTCGACAAAGGTTATATACACGAATCCCTTAGTCCTTGTGCTGTTCCTATCATTTTAGTGCCGAAAAAGGATGGTACATCGCGTATGTGCGTTGATTGTAGAGGCATCCTATTCCTAGGCTAGATGATATGCTTGATGAATTGAGTGGCTCTACAATATTCTCCAAAGTTGATTTGCGTAGTGGATACCATCAAATTCGTATGAAATTGGGAGATGAATGGAAAACAACATTTAAAACTAAGTTTGGATTATATGAGTGGTTAGTCATGCCTTTTGGGTTAACTAATTCACCTAGTACTTTCATGAGGTTAATGAACAAAGTTTTACGTGCTTTCATTGGACGATTTGTGGTAGTTTACTTTGATGACATATTGATTTATAGCAAATCTTTGGAGGAACATTTGGAACATTTACGTGTTGCTTTTATTGCTCTACGTGATGCACGTTTGTTTGGTAACCTTGGAAAGTGCACCTTTTGCACCGACCGAGTATCTTTCCTTGGCTATGTTGTTACTCCACAGGGAATTGAAGTTGATAAAGCCAAGATTGAAGCTATTGAGAGTTGGACGCATCCCAAAACGGTCACACAAGTGAGGAGTTTCCTTGGCCTCGCTGGTTTCTATAGGCGTTTTGTGAGAGATTTCAGCACCATTGCTGCACCTCTCAACGAGCTTACAAAGAAGGATGTGCCTTTTGTTTGGGGTACCGCATAGGAAGAAGCCTTCACGGTATTGAAAGATAAGTTGACACAAGCTCCTTTACTCCAACTTCCTGATTTTAATAAGACTTTTGAGCTTGAATGTGATGCTAGTGGAATTGGATTAGGAGGTGTGTTATTACAAGATGGCAAACCTATTGCATACTTTTTTGAAAAATTGAGTGGGCCTAATCTGAACTATTCTACTTATGATAAAGAATTATATGCTCTTGTTCGGACCTTACAAACATGGCAACATTATTTATGGCCAATGGAATTTGTTATACATTCCAATCATGAATCTTTGAAACACATTAAAAGTCAAGCAAAACTGAACCATAGACATGCTAAATGGGTTGAATTCATTGAGACTTTCCCTTATGTCATTAAACACAAGAAGGGTAAACAAAATGTTATTGCTGATGCATTGTCTCGTCGTTATACTATGCTTTCACAACTTGACTTTAAAATATTTGGTTTGGAGACCATCAAAGATCAATATGTGCATGATGCTGAATTTAAAGATGTATTGCAGAATTGTAAGGAAGGGAGAACTTGGAACAAGTTCGTTCTTAACGATGGATTTGTGTTTCGTGCTAACAAGTATGCATTCCAGCTAGCTCCGTTCGTCTTTTGTTGTTGCAGGAGGCGCATGGAGGAGGATTAATGGGACACTTTGGCATCAAGAAGACGGAGGATATAATTGCTACACATTTCATTTGGCCAAAGATGAGACGGGATGTTGAGCGTTTTGTTGCTCGCTGCACTACATGTCAAAAAGCTAAGTCACGACTCAATCCTCATGGTTTATATATGCCTTTGCCTGTACCTAGTGTTCCTTGGGAGGATATATCTATGGACTTTTTTTAGGTTTACCTCGAACAAAGAAGGGGAGGGATAGCATATTTGTTGCCATGGATAGGTTCTCGAAAATGGCACACTTTATACCATGTCATAAAAGTGATGATGCTGTTAATGTTGTTGATTTGTTCTTTCGTGAAATTATTCGCTTGCATGGTGTGCCAAATACTATTGTTTCAGATTGTGATACGAAATTTCTTAGCCACTTTTGGAGATTTTTATGGGCTAAGTTGGGGACTAAACTTCTTTTTAGTACTACTTGTCACCCCCAAACTGATGGACAAACTGAATTAGTCAATAGAACATTGTCTACTATGCTTAGGGCTGTTTTGAAGAATAATAAGAAAATGTGGGAAGAATGCTTGGCTCATATTGAATTTGCTTATAATCGTTCATTGCATTCTACTACTAAGATGTGGCCTTTTGAAATTGTGTATGGTTTCCTACCTCGTGCACCTATTGATTTGTTGCCTCTTCCATCTTCGGAGAAGGTTAATTTTGATGCTAAAGAACGTGCTGAATTTATTTTAAAAATGCATGAGTTAACTAAGGAAAACATTGAGCATATGAATGCTAAATATAAATTTGCTGGAGATAAGGGTAGAAAACATGTTGTGTTTGCACCTGGAGATCTTGTTTGGTTACATTTGCGTAAGGATAGATTTCCTAATTTGCGCAAATCAAAGCTAATGCCACGTGCTGATGGTCCTTTTAAGGTGTTAGAGAAAATAAATGATAATGGATATAAACTTGAGCTGCCTGCAGATTTTGGGGTTAGTCCCACTTTTAACATTGTAGATTTGAAGCCTTATTTGGGTGAGGAAGATGAGCTTTCGTTGAGGACGACTTTATTTCAAGAAGGGGAGGATGATGAGGACATCAATACCATTGTTACACCCACAGCCCCTGCTGTTATACATACTGGACCAATTACTAGAGCTCGCGCACGCCAATTGAATTATCAGGTACTTTCGTTTCTTGGTAACGATTCTAATGTTCATAAGAATATGATGCTGCCTAAATTGGATACATTTGTTTCATTTACAAATGATGGGCCTAGCTTGGACAAGAAAGATGAGCCTTGGAGCAAGTTCAAGCATGGAGATGATGGCATGCGCAAGGGGAACAAGAACGGAGTTACAAGTGATGATTCCAGGACTTTGAACCCACCATAATGAGTGCATGAAGCCTTGGACAAAATATACAAGATGCCACTTCATAAATTTCGTCCAGAGGCTATTCTAGGTGCTGCGTCACCTTATTATTGGGCCAGGCCCATGTATTTTTGAAGTACTTAAGTATAGGCTATTTTTAGAGTCCGTATGTGTGGGGAAAAAAGAGTTAGGGTTGGTTTCGGAACCCTCCACCAAGGGCCACGAAATTCCCCCTCTCTCCTCCATATATACAGCCCTTAGGGCATCGTTTAGACTTTGGGTTTTGTTTAGATTAAAACTTTGGCATAGCTGCAACTTCGCGTACTTCGTTTGTGTTCAACGACCAGACCAAGGCGTCACAGAACCCCAGCTTGATCAATAAAGCTTTCATCTTATATTCGCAATATCCAGATTGCAATCTCAGTTTCTTGCTTGTTCTTTGTTTGCTCGCAGTAAACAGACCCTCGTGGCCAGGTTGATCGTGCTCCGGTGTGGTCAATAACCCCTCGGAAGTTGGTTTAGCGATTGCTAAGGCACGACGTCTCACACGTTCGTAGTCGGATCGTCAAGGTCGACTCCCACAGAAATGATAGCCACCATCTCATCGAAACATCGGGACACCTTCGCCTCTATAATGCTAAGGCTCTCCAAAGTGCTCAGGAGGCCCGGACTGAAGCCCAAAATTCCTGCCGGGAGACCTAGGAGGCGAAGCAAATTGCAGCCGGTGATAGAGGCGAAGGTGTCCCAATGTTTCGATGAGATGGTGGCTATTGTTTTTTGTGGGAGTTGACCTTGACGATCCGACTACGAACGTGCGAGACGTCGCGCCTTAGCAATCGCTAAACCAACTTCCGAGGGGTTATTGACCACACCGGAGCACGATCAACCTGACCACGAGGGTCTGTTTCCTGCGAGCAAACGAAGAACAAGCAAGAAACTGAGATTGCAATCTGGATATTGCGAATATAAGATGAAATCTTTATTGTTCAAGGTAGGGTTCTCTGAAGTCTTGGTCTGGTCGTTGGACACAAACGAAGTACGCGAAGTTGCAGCTATGGCTAACTTTTAATCTAAACAAAACCCAAAGTCTAAACGACGCCCTAAGGGCTGTATATATGGAGGAAGAGGGGGGGATTTCGTGGCCCTTGGAGGAGGGGTCCGAAACCAACCCTAACTCTTGTTTCCCCACTTTAAAAACAGCCTATACTTAAGTATTTCGAAAATACATGGGCCTGGCCCAATAATAAGGTGACGCGGCACCTAAAATAGCCTCTGGACGAAATTTATGAAGTGGCATCTTGTATATTTTTTCCAAGTCTTCATGCACTCCTTATGGTGGCTTCAAAGTCTTGAAATTATCACGTGTAACTTCGTTCTTAATTCCCTTTGTGCATGCCATCATCTCCATGCTTGACCTTGCTCCAAGGTTCATCTTTCTTGTCCAAGCTAGGCCCTTCATTTGTAAGCAAAACAAATGTATCCAATTTAGGCAGCATCATATTCTCATGAACATTAGAATCATTACCAAGAAACGAAAGTACCTGATAATTCAATTGGAGTGCGCGAGCTCTAGTAATTGGTCCAGTATGTATAGCAGCAGGGGCTGTGGGTGTAACAATGGTATTGATGTCCTCGTCATCCTCCCCTTCTTGAAATTAAGTTGTCCTCGACGAAAGTTCATCGTCCTCACCCAAATAAGGCTTCAAATCTGCAATGTTAAAAGTGGGACTAACCCCAAAATCTACAGGTAGCTCAAGTTTATGTGCAATATCATTTATTTTCTCTAACACCTTAAAAGGACCATCAGCACGTGGCATTAGCTTTGATTTGCGCAAATTAGGAAATCTATCCTTACGCAAATGTAACCAAACAAGATCTCCAGGTGCAAACACAACATGTTTTCTACCCTTATCTCCAGCAAGTTTATATTTAGCATTCATATGCTCAATGTTTTCCTTAGTTAACTCATGCTTTTTTAAAATCAATTCAGCATGTTCTTTAGCATCAAAATTAATCTTCTCCAAAGATGGAAGAGGCAACAAATCAATAGGTGCACGAGGTAGGAAACCATACACAATTTCAAAAGGGCACATCTTAGTAGTAGAATGCAATGAACGATTATAAGCATATTCAATATGAGGCAAGCATTCTTCCCACATTTTCTTGTTATTCTTCAAAACATCCATAAGCATAGTAGACAATGTTCTATTGACTACTTTAGTTTGTCCATCAGTTTGGGGGTGACTAGTAGTACTAAAAAGCAGTGTAGTCCACAACTTAGCCCATAAACATCTCCAAAAGTGGCTAAGAAATTTAGTATCACGATCTGAAACAATAGTATTTGGCACACCATGCAAGCAAATAATTTCACGAAAGAACAAATCAACAACATTAACAACATCATCTCTTTTATGACATGGTATAAAGTGTGTTATTTTCGAGAACCTATCCACGACAACAAATATGCTATCCCTCCCCTTATTTGTTCGAGGTAAACCTAAAACAAAGTCCATAGATATATCCTCCCAAGGAACACTAGGTACAGGCAAAGGCATATATGAACCATGAGGATTGAGTCGTGACTTAGCTTTTTGACATGTAGTGAAGCGAGCAACAAAACGCTCAACATCCCATCTCATCTTTGGCCAAAAGAAATGTGTAGCAAGTATATCCTCCGTCTTCTTGACGCCAAAGTGTCCCATTAATCCTCCTCCATGCGCCTCCTGCAACAACAAAAGATGAACGGAGCTAGCTGGAATGCATAGCTTGTTAGCACGAAACACAAATCCATTGTTAAGAACGAACTTGTTCCAAGTTCTCCCTTCCTTTCAATTCTGCAATACATCTTTAAATTCAGCATCATGAACATATTGATCTTTGATGGTCTCCAAACCAAATATTTTAAAGTCAAGTTGTGAAAGCATAGTATAACGACGAGACAATGCATGAGCAATAACATTTTCTTTACCCTTCTTGTATTTAATGACATAAGGGAAAGTCCCAATGAATTCAACCCATTTAGCATGTCTACGGTTCAGTTTTGCTTGACTTTTAATGTGTTTCAAAGATTCATGATAAGAATGTATAACAAATTCCTTGGGCCATAAATAATGTTGCCATGTTTCTATGGTCCGAACAAGAGCATATAATTCTTTATCGTAAGTAGAATAGTTCAGACTAGGCCCACTCAATTTTTCAAAAAAGTATGCAATAGGTTTGCCATCTTGTAATAACACACCTCGTAATCCAATTCCACTAGCATCACATTCAAGCTCAAAAGTCTTATTAAAATCAGGAAGTTGGAGTAAAGGAGCATGTGTCAACTTATCTTTCAATACCGTGGAGGCTTCTTCCTATGCGGTACCCCAAACAAAAGGCACATCCTTCTTTTGTAAGCTCGTTGAGAGGTGCAGCAATGGTGCTGAAATATCTCACAAAACGCCTATAGAAACCAGCGAGGCCAATGAAACTCCTCACTTGTGTGACCATTTTGAGCTGCGGCCAACTCTCAATAGCTTCAATCTTGGCTTTATCAACTTCAATTCCCTGTGGAGTAACAACATAGCCAAGAAAAGATACTTGGTCGGTGCAAAAGGTGCACTTTCCAAGGTTACCAAACAAATGTGCATCACGTAGAGCAATAAAAACAACGCGTAAATGTTCCAAATGTTCCTCCAAAGATTTTCTATAAATCAATATGTCATAAAAGTAAACTACCACAAATCGTCCGATGAAAACACGTAAAATTTCGTTCATTAACCTCATGAAAGTACTAGGTGCATTAGTTAACCCAAAAGGCATGACTAACCACTCATATAATCCAAACTTAGATTTAAATGCTGTTTTCCATTCATCTCCCAATTTCATGCGAATTTGATGGTATCCACTACGCAAATCAACTTTGGAGAATATTGTAGATCCACTGAATTCGTCAAGCATATCATCTAGCCTAGGAATAGGATGACGATAACAAATAATAATATTATTAATGCCTCTACAATCAACACACATACGTGACGTACCATCGTTTTTCGGCACTAAAATGATAGGAACAACACAAGGACTAAGGGATTCGCGTAATAACCTTTGTCGAGCAGTTCTTGTACTTGACGCATAATCTCCTTCATCTCCTCTGGATTGGTACGGTATGGTGCATAGTTGGGTAATGATGCATCGGGAATTAAGTCAATTTGATGCTCAATCCCTCAAATAGGTGGTAATCCCGGTGGCACTTCTTGTGGAAAGACGTCAGCGAACTCCTGCAAAATGTTAGTGACAGCAGGAGGCAAAGAGGAAGGCACGTCCTCGGATGAAAATAATGCCTCTTTGCACACAAAAGCATAGCAAACATATTTGCTAAAATCTAAATCATCAATATCAGATTTGGTGGCAATTAAACATGCACTTTTCAATTTAATTTCATAATCAACACTTGATGGTTTATTATTAGGCTCCATTTGTTGCTCAAATTCTTTTGCCACAATCTGATTTTCACTTTTATTTTTCTCCTATTTTGCTTTATTAGATCTATTAATATCATCTTTCAAAATGGAATTGGGAGTCATAGGAAGCAAAATAATATTTTTATCCTTATGAACAAGAGTATACTGATTGTTTCTACCATGGTGTACAGAATTTTTATCAAATTGCCATGGTCTACCAAGTAATAAGGAACATGCTTGCATAGGTACCACATCACAATCAACATAATCAGCATATGTAGAGATACTAAAATGCACACGAACAGTACGTGTTACCTTAAGCTTGCCAGTTTTGTTGAACCATTGGATGTAGTAAGGATGTGGATGTGGTCTTGTGGTGAGAGATGGCTTCTCCACCATCTCCATGCTAGCCAAGTTATTGTAGCTCCCTCCATCTATGATGACGCGAACATAACGTTCCTTCACAAATCCCTTTGTATGGAACAAATTATGTCTCTGATTTTTCTCAGCTTGTGTAACCTGCACACTCAAAACACGTTGAGCAACTAAACATTTATACCTGTCAGCATCTTCAGCAGCCATGTATTGCGTCTCATGATCGGAATCCTCTCCTCCGTGTTCTTCATGTGTAATAAGAGCCAAAGTCTCCTCATCATAGTCACTAGCAGACTCATACCCACCATCCTCAGTAACAATCATCACACGCTGAGATTGGCATTCTCTCGCAAAATGTCCTCTTCCCTTACAACGACGACAAATAATATCACTTGTGTGCCATGTTGATGCCATGGAAGAAGAAGAGCTCTGCGCAGGTCCGGCAGGTGTGCTCTTGGCAGATAGTGGTGGTTGTGCCTCCTTTATTGTATCACGGCTGGAAGTGGCACCTGATGGAGGTGTTGGTGGAGTGGAAGTAGAGGATGCACGTGATGTCCATGATGAAGATCGACCTGTAGAAGAGTTAGTTCGCGCCAATGTCTGTCGATCCTGCACTTCACGTTCAGCTTTACAAGCAAGATGGAATAAACGAGTGATATTAGTATACTCCTTATACTCTAGAATGGTCTGAATCTCTCTATTTAATCCACCCATAAAACGTGCAAGCATAGCTTCATTCTCCTCAACAATACCACATCTAATCATGCCATTTTGTAATTCCTGATAATATTCTTCTACAGAATTTTTTCCTTGTCTTAAACGCTGCAATTTTTGAAGTAATTCACGTTGATAATATGGTGGAACCCAACGAGTACGCATAGCAGTTTTCAAAGCAGCCCAAGTAGCTGGAATAGGATATATTCTACAATGTTCAGACCACCAAACACATGCAAAGCTAGTGAAAGCACAAACCGCAGCAGGAACACGTCTCTCCTCAGGATATTGTAAACATGTAAATCGTTGCTCAGTTTCTAACTCCCATGTAAGATATATATCAGGAACATATCTACCCTCAAATGGTGAAATATTCAATTTTAGTTTAGGAAGATGGTCATGTATCTCAGGTGGTGGTGCTGCCCTACCGTTGCGATGATATGCATGAGGACGACCTGGTGGTGGTGGTGCTGGTGGTTGCACATAGTTCTGATTTTTGTCAACCTCATCCTCATAATGGTCCTCCACCTCTGCAGTAGCAGCAGGAGCGACAGAAGCACCAACAGTAGGTACAGAAGCACCAGAAGTTTGACCAGGCTTAATGGAAACGCGTTGTGCTCGTCCCACTTGATTTGGAAGACGATGTTGTTGTTGTTGTACAGGTGCGACAGGTGCAGCGAGTGATGGAAGATGCGCGAGAAATTCATTAAACTTGTGATCGAGCTTTGTTTCAAACGCCTTCTCAATGCCATCTATCTTCTCCATGGCCTCTTCAAATCTATTGAGCACATCTTCCACCTGTCCACTCATCATTTGCTGAAACTTAGCATGTAAATCTTTGTTTGTCATGTTCTCCCAGTCAGTCTCATCGGCTTGTGATCCTGCCATGGTTAGCAGCAATAGAAACACACAAGAATATGATCCTACATACTACTAGTAAGTGGTGGAAAATCACAAATCCGTCAAGCAAATCTCAAATTCTTACCAGTTCTTACCCAGTAGCAGGCGGTGATCGGCAACCGTCGTAGTCAAAACTCTCAAAGCTTGGATAAATCAATTACCAGGGAGAGTCAAACGCACGACGTAGATGTATGTGGAGCTAGGAAGGCTTATAATATGGTAGCAAAAAGGGTCAACAATAATCAATTCAGAGATGCAAAGTTGAATAAACGCTCAACGACGGTACTGTGCTGGTCCTAGGCTAGACCGTGCTAGAGACGTGAGCCTAGAACACTAACAAAATCACGGTGCTGCACGTAAACAAGGGAGGAGCACGCTCTGAATTTTTTTTCTTCTTTTTTTCCACTTTTTTTTGCTCCGCAACAATTTTTTTTCGAAAAAGTCTACAAATGGTCTAAAAACTGCCTAGCCAAATTTTTTTTTTTGAGTTTGGAACTATTTTTCTTCTGTGGGTAGCACGGAATCTCGGGAGTCCTATTCTGTCACGACTCGAAGTATCGCGTGATCCGAAAATCGAAAACAAAGCAACAATTACTGGACTCACACTAGGACTGGTAGCGGAGATGAATCTGGTGGAATCTCAGACTGGTGGCAGCGATGAATCTGGTGGAAATCGGACTGGTGGCGCATATATGTTGCAGGTGGACTCGGATTGGCCTGATGGCGGCGGATATGTGGTGGCGTATATGGACTCGGATTGGTGCTGAATATGTGGTGGTGAATATGGCAGCGGCGATGAAGTTGGTGTGGTGGTGGTATATGGCAGCAGCGATGATGATGATGCGGTGGTGATATATGGCAGCGGCGACGTGACAACCTGTGAACAGAACTCGAAACTCTAAAGGACTAGACGCTAAGACCAGCAAATTGACATGACGATGCAACTGCAAATTCAACAAAGCAAATACAGAAAAGATTATGCAAAGGCTCAGGATGGTTCAGATAGGATGAACTAACCCTAATTTTTTTGGCTTTTTCGTGGACTATTGGTACGAAGAACAGACTCGATCTAATCTACGAAAACTATAAAATCTCACCGAGCAACCTGGAAATCTGATACCACTTGATAGAGGCGAAGGTGTCCCGATGTTTTGATGAGATGGTGGCTATCATTTCTGTGGGAGTCGACCTTGACGATCCGACTACGAACGTGCGAGACGTCACGCCTTAGCAACCGCTAAACCAACTTCCGAGGGGTTATTGACCACGCTAGAGCACAATCAACCTGACCACGAGGGTCTGTTTCCTGCGAGCAAACGAAGAACAAGCAAGAAACTGAGATTGCAATCTGGATATTGCGAATATAAGATGAAAGCTTTATTGATCAAGGCGGGGTTCTGTGACGTCTTGGTCTGGTCGTTGGACATAAACGAAGTACGCGAAGTTGCAGCTATGGCTAACTCTTAATCTAAACAAAACCCAAAGTCTAAACGACGCCCTAAGGGCTGTATATATGGAGGAAGAGTGGGGGAATTTCGTGTCCCTTGGAGGAGGGGTCTGAAACCAACCCTAACTCTTGTTTCCCGACACATACGGACTCTAAAAACAGCCTATACTTAAGTATTTCGAAAATACATGGGCCTGGCCCAATAATAAGGTGACGCAGCACCTAAAATAGCCTCTGGTTGAATTTTATGAAGTGGCATCTTGTATATTTCGTCCAAGGCTTCATGCACTCCTTATGGTGGCTTCAAAGTCTTGAAATCATCACTTGTAACTCCGTTCTTGATTCCCTTGCGCATGCCATCATCTCCATGCTTGATCTTGCTCCAAGGTTCATCTTTCTTGTCCAAGCTAGGCCCTTCATTTGTAAGCAAAACAAATGTATCCAATTTAGGCAGCATCATATTCTCATGAGCATTAGAATCGTTACCAAGAAACGAAAGTACCTGATAATTCAATTGGCGTGGGGCTATGGGTGTATAGCAGCAGGGGCTATGGGTGTAACAATGGTATTGATGTCCTCATCATAGCAAGTTCGGATTTTTGATCCGAAACTTTGCACTCTAAGGACTCACATTTGCTTATAGAATCATTGAGCTCTTGCTGGACTTCCTCCACCCTTGACTCATGCTTCAGGCGGGTGGCTCGGTCCTCCTCTGCCTCTTTCTTGGCCTCGGCCAGTGCTCTCTTGAGGATCTCGACCTCAAACGCGTCAGCTGTGAGCAAAGTTATACACTCATTTCAGATGACAAATTATCACTGATATTATTTCAGATGAATTTTTGGTATTACATACCTTGCTTTTCTGCTAACTTCCGCCTCAGCTCAAATGCTTCGGTGGCATGGGAAGCTGACACTTGCGTCGCAGCCTATGTGATTCAAATAGATGTGTATGTTAATCTCCAGTACGAGTAATTAGATCCTCTGTTCGGCCTTTCTTTGTGAACACCGAACAGAGTCTTAGGGGCTACAATCTATACACAAATATTTTTCTTATATAGCTAAAAAGCAGTATACTACATACCTCAAAACCTCTCAGAAGGCTGTAGGCCTCTTTGAATCTGCTTTTAGTGAACCGAACTCTTTCAACCACCATACCCATAAGGGTACGATGTTCTTCTATAATGACGACACTTCGAAGTGCTTCCACCAGAGTATCAGGCACCTCCAAATTGACGGAGGTTGCCGGTGGGCTTTGCGCACCCCCTTCTTTCGAAGGAGGTTGGCTTCCTGATTCCGGAGCCGTATAAGTCTCCGGAATAATATTCGGTTGGGGACCGGATTGGGCATGGTCCCCGTCGCCAATCTCCATAGGAGTCAGCGTCCCCGTGTTTCCAGCAGCAGAGGTATCGCCATCTGGCGCCGCCTCGACGGCTTCCCACACCTCTCCCTGACCCGAAAGGGTCCTTCAGGACAGCACTTCTGCATTGTTTGGAGCTTTGGGTTAGGAGGCCGGCGAAGGCGACCCGCTGTCCATCTCGTTTGGATCCAGCGAATTCCTCGAAGATGGGGATTGCTGGGGGTGGACGCGGGCCGGATTGCAACATGTAATTTAGTATATTACAATCACAAGGCATAAAAGTATATAAGTACAAATGCCTTCGTTATACTTATGATTCGGCCAGGGGCTTCGGCCTGGGGCGCCACTCATCGACGTCCGATTCGGAGTCATCCATGAGGGAAATTCTCCCTTTCTTGGATGCCTCCGCCTCTAGATCTACGGAAGCCCCCCTTTTCTTCTTTCCCCCCTTAAGGGGAGAATTTCTCTCTTCCTCCTCCACCTCGTCTTCTTTAGGGGATGGATGCCTCTCGGTGTCTTTGGACACTATGTCCGAAGCGCCTTTAGGACGGAGGCCACTTATGGCCTCCTTGCCCTTCTTCTTGGCCTTCTTTTCCGGCACTTCATAGGGCATCGGAACTAGCATCCTCGTTAGCAGAGGGATGGCTGGGTCTCTGGGTAGCGGAGCCGGACAATGAATCTGCTCCGCCTTCTTTGTCCAGCCCTGTGAGAAGGATGGAGAGCTTGGTATGCCCTTTGGATATACAAATGGTAAAGTTATCGTCAAAACTTACGGGGGACGCCACATCAGTACGGTCGAGGCCGAGGTCTTCGGTCGTTTTCCGCCACGTTTTTTGGGTCTTGAACAGCAACTTCCACATGTCTTCGTGCCTCGTGCCGAAGAATCGCTGCAGGGTCCGGGGACCGGCCGGGTCGAACTCCCACATGCACTGAGTCCAGCCTTGGCAGGGCAGAATCTAGCGAAAGAGCATTACCTGGATCACGCTAGCAAGGCTGGTATTCTTGTCTACCATACTTTTGATCCGCGTCTGCAGCGTCGTCACCTCATCAGATGACGCCCAGTCCAGGCCCTTGTTGAGCCAGGATGTCAGCCGCAGTGGAGGCCCAGACTTGAACTTGGGAGGAGCGGCCCACGTGGAGTCACGGGGTTCCATGACATAGAACCACCCCTGCTGCCACCCCTTCACGGTGTCCACGAAGGTGACTTTCGGCCAAGTGACGCTGGGAAGCTTGCTCTCCATGGCGCCGCCCCACTCCGCGTGTTGACCATCCACCACTTTTGGCTTCACATTGAAGACCTTGAGCCATAGGCCGAAGTGGGGAGGGATGCGGAGGAATGCCTCACATATGATGATGAATGCCGAAATGTTGAGGAACGAATTCGGAGCTAGATCATGCAAATCTAGCCCGTAGTAGAACATAAGGCCGCAGACGAAAGGATGGTGGGGAAACCCTAGTCCGCGAAGGAAATGAGGAATTAATACTACCTCTCATGGGGCTCCGGAGTAGGGACGATCTGTTTCTTGGCCGGAAGCTGATGGGCGATTTCCTTGGCTTGATGTTCTCCTCCGTGATGGAAGAGGCCATCCACTTGCCCTGCGTTCCAGATCTGGACATGGCTAGAGTGTTTGTTGGGGACGGAAGGGATCGAAGCTTGGGCGCTGGAGCTCGAGGGTGGATGGGCTGAGGAGGAAGAAGGCGTGGGGTGAAAAGGTGGATTCTTATCTCCTTATAAAGGCGGTGAATACAGAGCGTCCCCCACGAGCCTTAAAACTCGCATATTCCCAAGGGGTACCCAAGCCCGTATTGATGGATATCCCGTGATAAGGGGGCAAGATCTCAGATTTGACAAGACGTGTCGCGGGAGACTGCGTCTCGAAATGCGAAACAGGAGATTGATAAGTGATTCAAAATAATAAAGAGGCCTTACATAAAATTTCGCCAGCAAAAGTTGTCATCAAAGACATATTGTGTTTTTGGAATAAGTATTATGCCCTTGCGGCCGCAATATTGTGACTGTTAAAACAGATCTAGACATAGTTCCTGACAGTCAACTACTTTGAAGTATTCGGAGGAGGAACCCGCCTTGCAATGCCGAAGACAATCTGCATGCCGAACATATCGACATTGAAGCTTGGTTCAGGGGCTACTGAGGGAGTCCTGGATTAGGGGGTCCTCGGGCGTCCGGGCTATGTGACATGGGCTGGACTAATGGGCCGTGAAGATACAAGACGGAAGACTTTTTCCGTGTCTGAATGGGACTCTCCTTTGCATGGATGGCAAGCTTGGTGTGCGAATATGAAGATTCCTATCTCTATATAAACCGGAGGGTTTACTCCGTAGAGGCAATCATAATCATACAGGCTAGACATCTAGGGTCTAGCCATTACGATCTCATGGTAGATCAACTCTTGTAACCCCTATACTCATCAAAGTCAATCAAGCAGGATGTAGGGTATTACCTCCATCAGGAGGGCCCGAACCTGGGTAAACACTTTGACCCTGTCTCCTGTTACCTTCGATCCTTAGACGCACAGTTCGGGACCCCCTTCCCGAGATCTGCCGGTTTTGACACCGACAGCCCACACAATCCACATGAACGGTTGCCGGTGGCGAGGAGGTCATGGGCCAGCTCCTCCATTGGACTAGTCTACTCCACGTCGTCCCGACAGGTGTGCCCCACATGTTGGTTTCCCCGTTTTCTCGGCCAAATACGAGCGTCAGGGCTCCACGTTGCGCATTAGGCGCATAACAAGTGGTTTGTGTGCCCTGGTTCAAATGTGGTATAGTACCAAGTTGTTACCCTAGCCCCGAGTGTGGTGGTTTTGGGTACGGTACCACCCTTTTCCTTTTCAACTAGTGAAGCATAAAACTTGATTAAGTAGCCGGATGGTGTGCTAATGTAGGTGTCCGACTGTTTGAAGGAACAATTGAGGTGTGCCCGATCCGTGCCCGCATTTAGGGGTCCAACTTACCATGTTCCGGCAGTAGTAACTATACTAGTCCCTACGTACTCCCTTTGTTTTTAGTTACTCCGCATTTTAGCTTTGATCAAAGTCAAACTTCGTAAACTTTGACAAAGTTTGAAGACAGAAATAATAGCATATACAATAACAAATCAATACCATTAGATTCATTATTGAATATATATACTTTCACATCATATAGATTTGCTATTGTAAATGTTCATATATTTTCTATAAATTTGGTCAAATTTTATGAAGTTTGACTTCAGTCAAACCTAATATGCAAAGTAACTAAAAACGGAGGGAGTATCTTACTCCGTGACCAAGACGTAAGGGAAAACGAGACAACTTATTGTTTATTTGAACCGTTCAAGTATAATCATGTGGCTTTGCTTATTTCTCATTCCTCTCCAACCCTCTTCTCCATCGATCATGTCGCCCTCCGGTCGATTCCATCCTCCTACATGCCTCATTTGAACATTCCGTCGAGTATCATTCGCATGTGGGCCTAGACCATGCTTGTATTTCCAATGTTATAATTTGTCCGACATGCATACAAACAAACAGTTCGTTTAAAGTTTCACTTTGCCTCCACTACGTGTCGCTTCCCATCTTAGTTTTGACATCCCATTCAGTTCATGCCTCGACACATCTTGACGAGATCGATTGATTTTGAGAAATCAATTGAGTGTCATGCAAGGATATAAAGGTTTGGTTTGTTTCTATGATAGAAATGACCCGTGGGGGGTCTGTGGGGATCAGAGGGAGTATATTGTATGTTCATAAGAGAAACAAATGTACTGTACCCGCCCTAGTCCTCTTTCAATGGATCTTCGGACCCCGAGATGAAATCGAGAGAGAACGAGTGGGTTAATGTGTGATACCTAAGGCGGATTCAAAAGTTTCAACCGGTGATCATAGCATCCGCAAATCACATATAAAGGGTATTCAATATTCATTTCACTTTTGAACATACAATGTACTCCCTCCGATCCTTTCTAGTTTACATATAAGTTTTATGTATAGTCCAAGTATCTCTACTTTCATCAAACTTACAGAAAAAAGTATCAACATTCAACAACGCCCAATCAATATTAT
This sequence comes from Triticum urartu, assembly GCF_003073215.2. Taxonomy (NCBI): domain Eukaryota; kingdom Viridiplantae; phylum Streptophyta; class Magnoliopsida; order Poales; family Poaceae; genus Triticum; species Triticum urartu. The sequence continues at coordinate 285,851,220 of NC_053023.1, read as the reverse complement.
TAGATTCGTACGTACTCCTAGATTTGTATTCAAACAGAGATGGTTTCCTATTTGTTTTCAACCACGTGAATGTGCCTGTTCTTGCGCATGCTCTTCCTACTAGATTTCGCCACGTGTAGCCAGTCCAATAGTAACTTTTTTAAGCTCCTTGTCCAATAGTACTAGTGTAGTACTGACAACATCTGTAGTAGAGTATGCAGTGCTCATAGTACTCCCTCCTTCCAATTATATAGGGCCTAAGAGTAAGTACAATAATGGGCTTATAGCCCGCTTACATGGCATTTTGGCCTATGTGGAGGAGAGAGATGTGAAAAAGTAAGGGGAGTGGGCTCTCATGCAAGAGCCTAGCTATATGCGCATTCCTAGGTAAATACAATAAATGTGAAGAAAGAGATAGAGAGGAGATGGAAAAAAGTACAGATGCAATAGCCAACCTTATAGCCCACACTATTCTATGAGTGCATATAGACGACGGCTATAGATGACATGGAGGTTTCTTATAGCCATCAGTTGGCTATATTATTAATCATGCTCTAAGAGCAAGTCTAATAAGGCCTAGTCAGTAGGCTATAAGACTTTCCATGTCATTAAAATCCTACTTGGAGGAGTGATTAGAGAGGAGAGAGAGTGAAGCGGGCTCTTATTCTACAGCCCAGCTACAACACATAGATAAAGAAAAATACTATGCATGCAACTCTCTTCCAATCATATACCTTGCTCATGCAAATATTAAATGCTTAGAGCCAACCTAATAGCCATTCTAAGAGCCAGCCTATTACTTAACCATGCAAATATTAAATTCTTATATGAGTATTCTTTATGATGGCTCTAAGTGAGGTGGCATCTCTTTATAGCCAACAACAGGCTACATTATTTACCATGCTCTAATGTGTTTTTCAAAACCGCCTTTGAGTATTGACAAGATTAATAGTACATGAGATGTATAATGTGAAAATTATATCATTATAAGCTCCTTTCACATACGAATTTGACCGTATGCTTTGTGTAAGTTGCATTTCATATATTATTACTCTAAAATTTGGTCAAAGTTAGCCTCGAAAAATGCATTAGGCAATGTATAGATGGAAGGATGGAGTAGTGGTGGAAGTGGATCCTCTCACGTTATCCCTGCCTTACCCTCCATTTCGATCACTTACTGGCAGGCCCCATGCTTGCTAGGCCCCGCATGTGAGTTACTCAATGGGTTCAGCCATGTCAGGGGATCCTCATCCATAGTATACTCCCTCTATTTTTACTTACTCCGCATAAAAAGGAGGGAGTAGTAGTATAAATGACATTGGCGGGGGAGGGAGAGGGATGTTAGTTTGCTCTCAACTGCGGTCCCACAAGTGACCGAAAATGCAAGAAGAAGCGCGTTCCATTCGGTGAGTAACGTGGAGGGTCCAGCGTGCCAGGGTGCAACGCGAACATGACAAGAGCGATGTACAGTCAAACCCGGTTGACCAGTAGTCATTGGAACCACTATTCACACCAGAACCTTCCCTGCTCGGCCTACGCCAGCCACTGCGCCAAAACCACACCTCCTCTACAACCCATTCCCCCACCTTTTGATCCCCTAGCCCGCATCAAGTGCCCCCTAGTTTGCCGAAAAGCCATGGTGCGCCGCAAGATCACGTACTACAAGATGCTGATTCTGGAGCGCCGCGCAGAAATCGCGGCAGCGGTCGGTGCCACAAACCTCCGTTCCCAAGCTCGCTTTGCGGCGGGCCAATCCCCGAGTTCTCTGGACCCAAGCTACGAGGAGGAGGAAGCCGATCCAATGTTCATGGCGGAGGACGTGGCGCAGAAGGCCCCTCATGCCTATGAGATGATGGACGTCGACTTCGTGCCGGCGTCCGGGTCCCCAATGGTGCAGGCATACCAGTGGTTCAACCTGGCGATACTAAAGGAGGACCGGGAGGCGGAGTCTCAACTCGATGCGGAGCGCGCGCATGCCGCTGCCATCGAGGCTCTCCTGCAGGTGGAACTAGATGTCGTGGATGTGAACCGGGCAGCGGAGGCTCAACTTAACGCGGAGTGCAAGGATGCCGCTGCCATCGAGGCCCTCCTGCAGGCGAAACCGGATGTCCTAGACTTGAACCGGGCGGCAGAGGCTCAACTCGACGTAGAGCGTATGGATGCCACTGCCATCGAGGCCCTCCTATAGGCGGAACCGGATGTCCTGTTCTTGAACCGGGTGGTGCTCTCGTCCATGCAGAGTGCCCACATGCTCCGCATGAATGTGTAGCTGGAGGCCGAGGACAACCACGGTGCGAAGACACATGTTGGCAGCTATGGCTTGTTCGCGACGGCAACCAAAGACGACGAGACCATCTTGTTCTGCGAGCAATAATAGTTTTTCTTTATGTTGTTTTTAGGGATCTTTTGTTGTGTAAAAACATATATTTATGCAAGTCGCCTGACTTCCATCATTTGGGTCAGACGACCACTTCAGGCGGTTGGATGAATATCCTACGTCTCCTAACCCTTCTTCCTTACGTCTTCTTCTTCCCCAACAGACCACCGCACGGGCCGTACGGATCTTCCCCAACATGCAGTTGGATAAACGTGTTGTATGAACGAAAATTATGTGTTAGTGGTATGATGGCTGAGTTTGGTTTGATCACATACAGTAGCACGTGTCAATGAGGGTGTGTTCCCTTGGTTGGGTTTGCGGCGTGCAGGAGCGACTGTGTGAGGGTGCGGTGCGACCGCGACAGCCGTGCACAAGTGTACCTCCTTTTCATTTTGAAAACTTTAGGCAAGCATGGCAAAAATGATGTAGGGTAGAACCCTAATCGCCCGATCTTTCACGAGAGGAGCGGAATCCCGCGATGAACACGAAGAATACAAAGGGGAAAACGAGGGGAAACACAAGGGAAATAAGAGAGGAACACACAAACCAACAAGATAGTCACACACATGCTAGATCCCTGAATACATAGAGTAAGATACACGATCCACGATCAACTAGGGATGATACACGGTAACAGATCTTGTCCATGAGGAGGTCTTGATGTTCTTCCCTAAAGAGGGGTCTTGAATCCGCTTGGGGCATCTTCTCCAAGGAGGTGCGATCTCTGAGGAGAAGGTAACCAAGTGGATGAGCAAAGCTCTCACACAATCATGAGCTATCTCTTTGCCAACCCTAAAACGTAGGTAGGAGAAGAGTATTTATAGTCTACTTGACGAAAGGGTACATGGGCCTCAGCCCAAGTCGCTGCACGCAGGCAAGGCCGGAAGTTCCGGGGAGGGTCCGGCCTAACCAGAGAGTTGGCGCGGGTGGAGATGTGTTGGCATCCGGGGGCCGGAAGGTCTGGGCTGGCCGGAGGTTCCGGGCGCCGGAAGGTCCGGGATGGGGTCCGGGCTAACCCGAGAGTTGGCACGCCTGGGCTGGTCGAAGTCATCGGCGGCCGGAAGCTCCGGGTCGGCCGGAAGGTCCGGGGGCCGGAAGTTCCGAGCTTTGGCTGGAGGTTCCGGGCGATCCAGAGTGTTGACGCATGTCTCTTCTTCTACAGCCCTTGGCTCCATGTCTTGAGCGTTGTACCTGATCACACATAGCATCTCGGACTTAGGCAGTAGCCATGTCTCACTTGAAGAGGGGGGAAACTCAAGTAGGAGTGATGTCACCTCGGATTGAATAGCACATGCCCTAGCCCTTGTCATGGGCCCACTTGGAGCTTGGATAGTTGAGGTGGCGTCCATGGGGATGGTTGTGGGATGCTCCGCATCATCTCCCCTCCCTTGGGGAATATCCGTCCTCGGATCGAATTCTTCATCACCATGGAAAGGCGAGAGGTCATTGACATTGAATATATCGCTCACGTTGTACTTGTCGCGGGGGAGGTCGATCTTGTAAGCGTTGTCGTTGTAGCGTGCAAGCACCTTGAAGGGTACGTCCGCTCATGGTCGAAGTTTGGACTTGCGTTCTTGGGGAAAGCGGTCCTTGCGAAGGTGTAGCAACACGAGGTCTGCAATGTTGAATATCATAGGGTTCTTGTTGACGTCGAGCTTGGTCGCAAGGTGTTGTACTTGGTGCTCAATGGTGTTTCTTGTATCTTCATGCACCTTCTTGAGATGTGTCGCTCGTGCATGTGCGTCCAAATTGATGCGCTCCTGTAGTGGTAGAGGAAGAATGTCCAATGGTGACAATGGGTTAAATCCGTAGACGACCTCGAATGGGTACTCACCGGTTGTTGAGTGTCATGCCCGATTGTAGGCCAACTCGGCGATAGGTAGACACTCCTCCCACTCCTTGATATTCGTCTTGATGAGTACTCGAAGTAGAGCGGAGAGTGTGCGGTTGGTCACCTCCGTTTGGCCGTCGGTTTGAGGATGGTAAGCTGTGGCGAAGAGTAGCTTCATTCCGAGCTTGGCGCATAGGGTCTTCCAAAAGTAGCTAAGGAACTTGACGTCGCGGTCCGAGACGATAGTCTTTGGCACACCATGTAGACGCAATATTTCCCTACAAAAGAGATTAGCAACATGTGAAGCATCGTCTATCTTGTTGCAAGGAATGAAATGTGCCATTTTAGAGAAACGGTCCACAACGGCAAATATGGAATCTTTCCCATTTCGAGTCCTAGGAAAACCAAGTACAAAGTCCATGCTAATGTATTCCCATGGTTGGTATGGAATTGGTAGAGGCATATAGAGGCCATGAGATTGATCTTTGGACTTAGCTTTGCGACATGTAGAGCATCGGTTTGTGAAACGATGGACGTCCCGAAACATCTTGGGCCAGAAGTAGTTCTTTGAGAGCGTGGCAAACGTCTTGTTGTTTCCAAAATGTCCCATTAAGCCTCCTCCATGAGATTCCTGCAAAAGCAACAAATGAAGAGAAGACTCGGGGATGCAAAGTTTGTTAGCTCGCATAAGATATCCATTTTTTGATGTAATAGCGTTCCCAAGAGGTGTGCGACAAACACTTGGCATAAGGAGTAGCAAAAGTTGCATCATGCTCATACAAGTCTTTGATATGCTCAAAACCAATGACATCTAACTCAAGTTGTGTAACAAGCATGCATATGCGGGAAAGAGCATCCGCTACGATGTTTTCTTAACCCTTGATGTACTTGATGACATAAGGAAAAGACTCAATCAATTCACTACACTTAGCAAGACGCTTGTTCAACTTGGTTTGGCCCTTAAGGTACTTGAGAGTCTCATAATCGGTATGAATGATGAACTCATGGGGACGAAGGAAATGTTCCCACTCATGCAAAACACGGACTAAAGCATATAGCTCTTTGTCATAGATGGGGTAATTGAGTTGCGCTATGGAAAGTTTCTCAATAAAGTAAGCTATGGGGTGCTTCTCTTGCGTTAACACACCGCCTATGCCATTACCACTAGCATCGCAATGAATCTCAAAAGGCTTGTCAAAGTTGGGTAAAGCAAGCACGGGAGCATGAGTAAGCAAATTCTTAAGCTCATTGAATGTGGTATCTTGGGATGATCCCCAAACGAAAGGTGCATTCTTCTTTCTCAAAGCATGTAAAGGAGAAGCAATGGTGCTAAAATCCTTCACAAAGCGACGATAGAAACCCGCAAGGCCAAGAAAACTACGCACTTGATGAAAGTTCGTTGGTTGCGTCCAAGTCTTAATAGAATTGATCTTGGACTCATCAACATGAACACCCTTAGAAGAAACAACAAAACCCAAGAAAACGAGCTTATCAACATCAAAAAGGCATTTCTCCATATTAGCATAGAGGCGCTCTTTTCTAAGAGTTTGCACAACGGTGCGGACATGGGTGAAATGCTCTTTGATAGATTTGCTAAATAGAACAATTTCATCGAAGTAAACCACAACAAATATACCAATGTAAGGGCGAAAGACATGATTCATAAGGCGCATAAAAGTGTCTGGTGCTTCCGAGAGACCCATAGGCATGACTAACCTCTCATACAAAGAAAACTTGGTTTTGAAGGCGGTTTTCCATTCATCACCTTCTTGTATGCGGATTTGATAGTAACCACTCTTAAGATCAATTTTGGAAAATATACTGGCACCACTAAGTTCATCTAGCATATCATCTAGGCGTGGAATGGGATAGCTATAGGGAACGGTGATAGCATTGATAGGTCTACAACCGGAGCACATGCGAAAGCTACCGTCATGTTTTTGCACAAGAATGACCGGTACGGCACAAGGGCTCAAACTTTCACGCACATGTCCATGGTCTATGAGATACTTTACTTGCCTTTGTATTTCTTTGGTTTCTTCAGGGTTGACGCGGTAGGGAGCTTTGTTCGGAAGCGGTGCTCCGGGGATGAGGTCGATGCCGTGCTCAATGCCTCGTAGTGGAGGTAGTTCCGGAGGTAGCTCGTCGGGGAAAACGTCGTGAAATTCCTGCAAAGAGAAGACAACACTAGAGGAAGATTGTGAGAAGTGTTAGTTTGTGGTGCATTGTCCTTGCACACAAGGACGTAGTGTAGGACACTAGATGGGTTCTCACACACTCCTCGTATCTCACTTTTGGTGTCATATAGGACTAAGTTCTTCTTTTCGCTCATCATGGAGGTGTTCGATTTGGGCTTGTGGCGCTCACTCTCTTTTTCGTGGCTCGCTCTCTCACTATTCTCTCCATGATGGGTGGCTTGCTTGTCGGCGATAACTTGACTTAGGGACATGGGACGAAGTACATACTCCTTGCCCTTCGTCTTGAAGATGTAGTGGTTCGTTCGGCCGTTGTGGAAGACTCCTCTATCGAATTGCCATGGCCGTCCTAGGAGAAGATGACAAACGGACATTGGAACGACGTCGCACTCCATGGTGTCTTCGTAGGCGCCGATTTTGAAGGAGACTTGTACTCGGTGCTCGACTTGGATGGTGCCAAAGTCACTAAGCCATTGCACTTTGTATGGATGTGGATGCTTCGTCTTGGGCAATTGGAGCTTGGAGCAAAGCTCTTCGCTTGCGAGATTATGACAACTTCCTCCATCGATGATGACCTTGACAGATCGTCCATTGATGCCGGCCTTGGTGTGGAATATGTTGCATCTTTGGTCTTCTTCTTGGTGATGTTGGAAGGTCAAGACTTTGGAGACAACGAGTGCGGGACTTGAGTCTTCATTGCAAAAGACTTGTTCTTCTATATTGTTCACTTGGCGGTGCATGCTGACTTGCTCAAGGGCTTCCATTTTGCCTTCACTCATGGAGTCATAGGTGCCATCGTCGTTGAAGACCATGGTTCGCTTGTTGGTGCACTCATAGGACTTGTGGCCTCGGTCTCCGCAAGTGAAACACTTGAAGGAACTCGTCTTGATGGTCTCATCGGTTGCGGTTGATGACGATGAAGCTCTCGGCTTGACATTGCTCGTAGTAGGATGGCTTGTAGTTGACGAAGCTTTCTTGGAAGTCGACTTGTCGATGTTGGTAGAAGAAGGCTTTGTAGTCGGTGTTGGAGTCATTGAAGCTTGGTTGTTGGAGAAGCCGTAGGACTTGGATGAGAACTTGGCATACTTGAAGTCATCTTGCACTTGGCGTTCCGCTTTGGTAGCTTGGTGCACTAGCTCGATGAGATTGGAGTATGGTTGGAAGTCGGCGATCTTCTTGATGGGATGATTGAGTCCATTCAAGAAGCGTGCCATTGTTTGCTCACCATCTTCCATGACATTGGCTCTTATCATTGCAATATCCATCTCCTTGTAGTATTCTTCAACGCTCTTGGTTCCTTGTTTGAGTTGTTGGAGTTTCTTGAAGAGGTCGCGGTTGTAGTAGGTAGGTATGAAGCGTGCTCTCATGACATCCTTCATTTGCACCCAAGTAGTGATGGGTGGTTCACCTCTTGCCTCTCGATGCTCTATGATTTGTTCCCACCAAATGAGCACATAGTCTTGGAACTCAAGGGATATCGTTACGATCTTCTTCTCTTCTTCATAATTGTGCAAACGGAAGATCTTGTCAACTTTCAATGTCCATGAAAGGTACTCTTCGGGATTGGTGCTTCCGTTGAACTTGGGCATGGTGAACTTGAGTTTGCTCGAGCGTTGCTCTTTATTGTGTTGGGGTCGGGGATGACGACGCCCATGTTGTTGATGTTGTTCAACTCGTGGTGCTCTTGGCGCAGAGGGTTGTCAACCACGTGTTGCTCTTGTCGTGGGTGATGTCCAATGTCTTCATGATCTTGAGGAACTCGTTGTTCTTGGCATGCTTGTGGAGGAGCTTCTCGAGCGGAGGGAGGAAGTTGACGGTGCGCGCGAGCTTGATAAATCCTCTCGCGGACTTCTTCGCGAAGTGCTTCGGCATGTTCACGAGCTTGTCGTCCTCGGTTGGCTACGACTCGACTTGAATCGCGTAGAGCTCGTTGTGCCTCAAGTGCTTGAGTGTCACGGAGTTGTTGTTCTTGACGTTGTCCCTCGGCATCTTGTGCATTTTGGTGTAGATGCGCGCGTTCTTCCTCTTCATGTTGGCGTTGTCGTTGCCGTTCTTGTGCTAGCGCAAAGGCTTCTTGGGTTTGACGTCGTCGGTGCTCTTGCGAGTCGGTATCGCGTAGAGGATTGATGTATGCTTGATGCTCCTTGCGCGCGGCATGGCGAAGAGTGTTCGATGTCAGTGTACTTGAGCCGAAGAGGGTGAAGTCAGAGTGGCGACTTGAACGGCTCCTTCTTGAAGTGGAAGAAGAGCGGTTGAGCAACAACGCATGAATCTCGTCCATCCTTGCGTCATTCTCTTGCTTTTGATCATCGAGCTTGTGGTCGAAGTAGTCCCTTATACGTTGCTCGGAGAGTCGCAAGTCGGTGGAGAGGTTGTCGATGCGGTCACTCATGGCTTGTTGTTCTTAATGCAAAGCACGTTGTGCACCAAAGAGGTGACTCTTGGTGATGAAGGAGTTCATGTCATCGTCTTGCTCCATGATGAGTGGGTTGGTAGAAGTACTTGGCCTATCCATCATTCCAAGAAAAATGTGAGTGGTAGTGTCGGTGTCAAAACCGGCGGATCTCGGGTAGGGGGTCCCGAACTGTGTGCCAAGGCCGGATGGTAACAGGAGACAAGGGACACGATGTTTTTACCCAGGTTCGGGCCCTCTCGATGGAGGTAATACCCTACTCCTGCTTGATTAATATTGATGATATGGGTAGTACAAGAGTAGATCTACCACGAGATCAAGGAGGCTAAACCCTAGAAGCTAGCCTATGGTATGATTGTTGTATGATGTTCTATATCTATCGACTAGCCTGGCCTCGGTTTATATAATGCACCGGAGGCCTAGGATAACAAGAGTCCTAGCCGAATACGCCGGTGGGGAGAAGTCCTTGTCTTGATCGCCAAGTCTTGTGGAATCTTCCTTGTATGCGGTAGCCGTCCGAACTGGCCCATGAGTATATGGCCACGGGGGTCCTCGGCCCAATCTAATAGATTGGGAGACGACGTGGTGAGTACCCCCTAGTCCAGGATACCGTCAGTAGCCCCCTGAACCGGTGTTCAAGTTAGGGACGCTCCTCGATTCTTCCGAACTGTTCTTCATCTTCGGTTGCCGGTCTTGAAAACTGGTTCAACAAATCTTCTTTATCTTCGATCTTGAGGATCACCGAAATGCATTCGACGAGTTTACACGTCGGGTATCCAAGGAGCCCCTTTAAGTTTCCAGCCTTTATCAATGCCTTGTTTATTTTTATGCCACACCTCGGGTTTGAAGTCGTTCCCGGGAGGCAGGGTCCTCTTGCGTCCGAGCTCCAACGCCGGACTGCATTCGAGGTATCTTTTGCAGCCGAGCACCAACGCCGGACCGCTTCCCAACTCTAGTGCCGGAATGTATCCGAGCTCCAACGCCGAACTATGTATCCGAGCTCCAACGCCAGACTGTATATCCGAGCTCCAACACCGAAATATATCCGAGCTCCAACGCCGGACTGTGTCCAGGCTCCAATGCCGGACTATATCCGAGGTGTCATATCACCTTGGTTCAAAAAAGTTGAAGGAGTTTAGCCGAGCTTAATGCCGGAAATGCCCTCTATGGAGCCAGCCACTAGCGCCCGAGCTTTATGCCGGCCTGCTTCCGAGGTGGTGCACCACCCCGACTATGTGTAACACCCTCGATGCGGCTATAGCTCCCACGTGTCGAGGCACGACTTAGAGACATAACCGCATTGAAAGCAATGTCGCAAGTCAGGCAATCATTACAACATCCCATGTAATACATAATCAAAGGGGGAGATAACATAGTTGGCTTACACTCGCCACGTCACATCAGAGTACATAAATAACATTCATCAAACAAACACTCATGGCCCGACTACGGCGCCAAAATGGAAAAGAACCCAACATGCGACAAGGCCCTGAATTGAACCCCAACTAGGCACCACTACTGATCATCAGGAAAAGAAACATAATAACGCTGAGAGTCCTCGTCGAACTCCCACTTGAGCTCGTACTCGTCACCTGGAGCGGAATCACCTGGACCTGCATCTGGAATTATAGTATTTGTGAGCCACAAGGACTCAGCAATCTCGCACCCACGCGATCAAGACTATTTAAGCTTATAGGACAGGATAAGGCAAGTATATATGGAGCTGCAGCAAGCGACTAGCATATATGGTGGCTAACTTATTCGCAAAGGAGAGCGAGAAGAGGAGGCAAAGCGCGAGCGAGAAACTAGAAGGAACAACCTGCGCAAGCATTACTCCAACACCGTGTCCACTTCCCGGACTCCGCCGAGAAGAGGCCATCACGGCAACACACGCAGTTGATTCGTTTTAATTAATTAAGGTTTAAGTTATCTACAACCGGACATTAACAAATTCCCATCTGCCATAACCGCGGGCACGGCTTTCGAAAGTTCAATCCCTGCAGGGGAGTCCCAACTTAGCCCATGACAAGCTCTCACGGTCAACGAAGGAAAAGACCTCCTCCCAAGACGTTCCGATCAGACTCGGTATCTCGGTAACTCAAGACACTTCAACAGGTTAAAACAAGACCAGCAACACCGCCCGAATGTGCCGACAAATCCCGATAGGAGCTGCACATATCTCTTTCTTAGGGCACACTCAGATTGTCCTAGGTACGGGTAGGCCAGCCCAGAGTTGCCCCTGGTGGCCACCGGTAGCTGACAGGTGGACCAACACTCAGAGGAGCACTGGCCCGGGGGGGTTAAAATAAGATGACCCTTGAGTCTGCAGAACCCAAGGGAAAGAAAAGGCTAGGTGGCAAATGGTAAAACCAAGGTTGGGCATTGCTGGAAAAGCTTTAATCAAGGCGAAATATCAAGGGGTTCCCATTATAACCCAACTGCGTAAGGAACGCAAAATCCGGGAACATAGCACCGATATGACGGAAACTAGGGCGGCAAGAGTGGAACAAAACACTAGGCGAGAGGCCGAGCCTTCCACCCTTTACCAAGTGTATAGATGCATTAAGATAACATAGCAATATAATGATATCCCAACAAGTAAATAAAAGATGTTCCAACAAGGAACGGCTCCAATCTTCACCTGCAACTAGCAACGCTATAAGAGGGGCTGAGCAAAGCGGTAACATAGCCAATCAACGGTTTGCTAGGACAAGGTGGGTTAAAGGTTCAACCATGGCAATTGGGAGGCTGACAAGCAAAAGGTAGGCATCGTAGCAGTGGCATAGCAAGAGCGAGCAAACTAGCATAGCAAAGATAGTAGTGATTTCGAGGGTATGATCATCTTGCCTGCACAGTTGTCAGAGTTGACTGGATCCTCACAAGCAAACTCAACGGGCTCCTCAGTAGCGAACTCGTCTCCCGGCTCTACCCAACAAGACAAACAAGCAACAAGGATACAATCAACCACGTGCAAGACCAAGCAATATGATGAAATGATGACATGCTATGCGGGATGTGATGCGGGATGCAAAATGCAAGATATGACAGGAAATGCATGAACCTGGCCTCAACTTGGAATTCCAAGGGTGCCACTGGATAGAGGGGATGAAATCGCTTGAAAACGATATAAAGATCATTGGAATCGGAGTTACGGTTTGGAAATGGCAAGCGTTTTAAGATAGGACACCGGTCTGCGATTTACAGCAAGTAGGCATCTTAATGCAACTAAATAAACATGCTACAGACACCAAACATGAAAACAAAATACATGGCAGTGATGTACACAAGATGGTTAACAAAACACTAGCACTGAGCGATAGGAAAATTCATCCATTAAGAGGTTCAAACAAGCATGGCAAAAATGAATATGCAAAACAGATTCCAGACTTAGTGAAATTAACACTAGCCTGAAATTTCAGATCACGATGCTCTCTTTGGAGCAGCAAAACAACATGATAACTGACCTTAACGTGACAAGTGAGAACATGGCATGGAGCTACTCAACATGCTTAACAAAACACCCAAAGTGAACTGGGGTCAAAAGGGTTCACAAAATACTCTACCGAGCTCACGAACATAGCTCGAACACAATCAGTTTTCAGACTTTGTGAAAACTGAGACATGCAGAAATTTAACTCACGAAGGCATGTAAACGAGCTCGATGCACTCACCATGGTGCAAGTAATGGCAAGGCAAGCATATATCCAGAAAGAACACACAATATGCTAGCTACACATGGCAAGAACAAAGGCATATCATGCATGGAACACTAACGGTAGCATCGGCAAAATCGCAAACAAGTTGACGATCTGCCCAGAATAACAACGAAGCAAAAGTTGAGCTCGATTGAGTCAACCTAGAGCACTCCATATATGCAAACAAAGACATGGATGGATAGAGCATAACGTAAATATCAAAACTCCCTTACTGATCATCCTCAAAAGAGGCACGGATCACTAGGAAACAAGCTGGACATATAGCATCACGAACTAAAATATCCCAGACTTAGTGAAAATCACTAAGTCCCTGAAAACAGATTTCCCGGGTGCCTCACTTTGCAAGCTTGCACAAGTCACCACACACATCCGAAAAATGCATGGGTTGCACCTCTGGAAATAAGACAAAATGCTTAACAAAACATATGAAGGACTCACAGGCATAGCATGCACACAATAATCATGGCAAAAATGACAAAAGTGCATGATGAACTAACGGATCTGCAATTTAACTCACGAAGCCTCCTACTAACAGAATTTTGGGAATCAAGATGACCTCAAATGCAAATGATTCAATGGAATGAAATGATGTACATGTCGAGACGAAGATTTTGATATATCATATGCCCAAAACGGATCTACGGTTGCGGAAATACAAGCAGTCAAAGAATGCATGAAAATCTGGGAGTTAGGGTTTCGGGGGAGAGGTCAACCCGATCCAGATCCAGATCCAGATCGGCACGCGGATCGAGGAACGCCGGGGATCACTGTAGCTGGCCGGAACTTGGCCGTCGGAGACGCGGGAGGAGGCCGGCTGGGGCGGATCCGGTGGTCGCCGGGGCGGTGGCGCCGGCACGGTGGCGCGGAGGCCCGCGGGCGGAGGTGGCGGTGGTCCGGCGGCACTACGGGCGCCGGCCGGCAAGGGCGCGCACGGCGGTGCGGCGGCGGCGCCGGTCGCCGGAGGCGCGGAAGGCGGCGGCGCTCGGGGAAAGGAGGAGGCGCGGGGGCGCGGGCTCGCGGGGGCCGTCCCCGGGCCTGGCGGGCCGCGGCGGCGGTGGAGGCGCGGCTGCCACGTGGCGAGCCCTCAGTGGCTGCGGGCGGCGGCGGCGGTTGTCCGGGCCGGGACGGACATGTCCAGCTCGACGTGGGGATTTTTAGGGTTTCGGAGGTGGAAGACGATCCGAAAACGGAGGGGACTTTAAATAGGCATAGAGGGAGCTAGGAGAGTCCAAATGAGGTGCGGTTTTCGCCCACGCGATCGTGATCGAACGATCTAGGACATGAAGAAGAGTTTGGTGGGTTTTGGGCCAAATTTGGGGGGTGTTAGGCTGCAACACACACGAGGCCTTTCGGTCCCTCGGTTAACCGTTGAAGTATCAAACGAAGTCCAAATGGTACGAAACTTGACAGGCGGTCTACCGGTAATAAACCAAGGCCGCATGACAAGTCTCGGTCCAATCCGGAAATGTTTGAACCCCACACATGAAAGAAAGCTAGAAATGGCCACCGGAGGAGAACGAAGCGTCGGAATGCAAAACGGACAATGGGGAAAATGCTCGAATGCATGAGATGAACATGTATGCAAATGCAATGCACGAGATGACATGATAAGAGATGCACGAAAAGAAAAACAACACACGGAGACAAAGACCCGAACCCGAGAAATAAATATAACTTAATGCCGGAAACGGCAAGAGTTGGAGTACAAATAGGGAAAGTCGTATCTGGGGCGTTACAACACTCCACCACTACGAAAAGATCTGGTCCCGAGATCTAGGACTGAAAGAACTCCGGGTACTCAGAACGGAGGTGATCCTCGCGTTCCCAGGTAGCTTCACGGTCGGAATGGTGAGACCACTTGACTTTGAGAAATTTGATTGACTTGTTGCGAGTCTTGCGTTCAGTCTCTTCAAGAATAGCAACTGGGTGCTCACGATAGGAGAGATCTTCTCGGAGCTCAATGTCCTCGAAGTTGACGGTGCGGTCAGGCGTCTTGAAGCACTTTCGAAGCTGAGAGACATGGAACACGTCATGAACATTTGAAAAGTTTGAAGGAAGCTCGAGTTGATGGGCGAGGTCGCCTCTCTTGCTGACAATCTTGAAAGGTCCCACGTATCTAGGGGCAAGCTTCCCTTTGATACCGAAGCGACGAGTACCTTACATAGGAGAGACGCGGAGGTAAACATGATCTCCGATCTTGAAAGCCAAATCACGGTGCTTACTATCATAGTAGCTCTTCTGGCGGGATTGGGCTGCTTTGAGGTTATCACGAATGACTTTGCACATTTCTTCTGCTTCTGTGATTAAGTCATTACCCAGCAGCTGACGTTCACCGGTTTCAGACCAGTTGAGAGGGGTACGACACTTCCTGCCATACAGAATTTCGAAGGGGGCCTTGCCCGAACTTGCTTGAAAACTGTTGTTATAGGAGAATTCAGCATAAGGAAGACAATCCTCCCACTTCATGCCGAAGGAGATCACACAAGCCCTGAGCATATCTTCAAGAATCTGGTTGACACGCTCGACTTGACCGCTTGTTTGAGGATGGAAAGCAGTGCTGAAACGGATGTTGGTGCCCATGGCCTTCTGAAAAGAATCCCAAAACTTGGAGGTAAAGATGCTGCCACGGTCTGAAGATATCACTTGAGGAATACCGTGCAGAGGGACAATGCGAGAGGTATAGAGTTCCGCCAATTGAGCTGCAGTGAGTGACTCTTTGATAGGCAGAAAGTGAGCCACTTTGGTGAGCTTGTCGATGACAACGAATATAGCATCATTGCAATGCTTGGACTTTGGAAACCCAGTCACGAAGTCCATTTCGATGTGGTCAAACTTCCATTCTGGAATGGCAAGAGGTTGGAGGAGACCAGCTGGCCTTTGGTGTTCTGCCTTCACTCTTCTGCAGACATCACATTCATTCACGAATTGAGCGATCTCGCGCTTCATTCGAGTCCACCAATAAGCTTGCTTGAGATCCTGATACATCTTCGTACTACCAGGGTGGATGGAGAGGAGAGAGTTGTGAGCCTCGTTCATGATCACTTTACGAAGTTCACCTTTGGGCACAACAATACGATCCTCGAAGAAGAGAGTTTCCTTGTCATCAAGGCGGTAGCACTTGTACTTGGACTGACTCTTGGCAATCCCAATCTTCACCTTTTTCACCATAGCATCAAGAAGCTGGGCTTGGCGAATCTGGTCTTCTAAGGTAGGAGAGACTTGAAGGTTGGCGAGGAAACCTTGAGGAACAACTTGCAGATTAAGTTTGCGGAAAGCTTCACAAAGCTCGGGTTGATAAGGCTTGAGAATCAGACTGTTGCAGTAGGCCTTTCTGCTCAAAGCATCAGCAATCACATTAGCCTTGCCTGGAGTATACTCAATACTCGGATTGTACTCTTGAATCATTTCGACCCATCGAGTTTGCCTTAGGTTGAGATTAGGCTGAGTGAAGATGTACTTGAGACTCTTGTGATCAGTGAAAATGTCCACTTTTCTTCCCAACAGAAGATGTCTCCAAGTCAAAAGAGCATGCACAACTGTCGCCAACTCGAGATCATGAGTGGGGTAGTTCTTCTCATTAGGCTTCAACTGGCGAGATGTATAAGCAACAACTTTCTTCTCTTGCATCAATACTGCGCCAAGACCTTGGAGAGAGGCATCACAAAAGACCTCGTACGGCTTGGATTCATCAGGTGGAGTCAGAACTGGAGCAGTGATCAACTTCTCTTTCAAAGTGTTGAAAGCAATATCACACTCCGGAGACCAAACGTACTTGACGTGCTTCTGAAGAAGATTTGAGAGAGGCTTCGCGATCTTGGAAAAGTTTTCAACGAATCTTCGGCAATAGCTTGCGAGACCGAGAAAACTGCGGAGTTGCTTCACATTCTGAGGAGGTTCCCAATTCACAATTGCAGACACCTTCTCAGGATTCACGGAAATGCCCTTGGCAGAGATGATATGACCAAGATAAAGAACCTCATCGAGCCAAAATTCACACTTGGAGAACTTGGCATAGAATTGATGTTCCCTGAGCTTATCGAGAACCAAACGTAAATGCTTGGCATGATCTTCCTTGTTCTTCGAGAAAACCAGAATGTCATCGAGATAGACCAAAACGAAGTCATTGGTGTAGGCGTTGAAGATGAAGTTCATCATGCGAGAGAACGTCGGAGGAGCGTTGGCGAGGCCAAAAGACATGACAGTGTATTCATATGAACCAAAGCTTGTTCTGAATGCTGTCTTGGGAATATCTTCTTCACGAATGCGAATCTGGTGATAACCCATACGGAGATCAAGCTTGGAGAATACTTGAGCACCCTTGAGTTGTTCGAACAGCTCATTGATGTTGGGAAGTGGGTATTTGTTCTTGATGGTCTTCTTATTCACTGGACAGTAATCAACACAAAGTCGGCTCGAACCATCCTTCTTCTTCACAAAAAGAACACCACAACCCCACGGAGAAGTACTAGGCCGGATGAGACCCAATCTTTCTTGCTCATCGAGTTGTTTCTTCAACTCCTTCAACTCTTCGGGGCCGAGCTTGTAGGGACGTTTGCACATAGGTTCCGTACCGGGCTCAAGTTCAATAACAAATTCAACCGGCCGATGATAACCCATACGGAGACAAAGACCCGAACCCGAGAAATAAATGTAACTTAATGCCGGAAACGGGAAGAGTTTGAGTACAAATAGGGAAAGTCGTATCTGGGGCGTTACACTATGGGCCGATTTTTTGTCAATATTTTTTATTGGTGCAATTTATTCTCTACCGAGATATATAGCCAGTAGCCCTCAAGGTGTGTTTCGGTCTAAAACCCGAGATGCACACGAAGGATGACATAAGACCGCTGACCCCAGTAGCCGCTGAGACTCAGGTTGATTTGCAAAATCGGCCTGAGGATCAAGTCCTAGCTCGGCAGAATACTTCGGGACACAAAAGCGGCGTGCTCAGTCCTCAATACTCAGGTTGGGTGCGGCCGACCAACCTGAGGATCAAAATCTCCTCGGAAACTATATTGCACAGAAAATTTTCTGCATTGGACAAGCAATGCAGTAGCCCCCTTTAATATTTGTAAATAATAAGCCCGAAGCCCAGAAGCCCCCGAGCCTTAATGTGGGCACGGGTGGCCGAATTAAGGATCAATATCCATGGTAAAATCACAAATTATGTGTAATGACTCTATGTATCCAAGTACTTTACGCCATTAATGCTCGGATCCGCATTGTACAAAACTTTGTTGACCGACCATCGGCTTCCACCTCCTTGGCCAGTAGCCGAGGAGTATTTGTCCTACTTTATAAAGCCTTTATGAGGGCAAAGATTTACGACAAACAAGGCAATCTGGCCACACGGTTTTATAAACAAAGGTACGCAGAGAGATATGTTATATTAGTGTTTAACAGAAGAAATGTATTCCAAAGAAAATAGTCCCGCTATCGGTTCCTTTCTTTGGGTTGTCATGGTAAGCATGATCATGAAACCTCAGCTTGAATGTAAGAGCAAAATATCGAGGATTTAGTTTGGGAGGCCAGTTAATAGCCCCCGGTAGTGTTCGGCGATAGTCGAGGTCAAGCCATAAACACTTCGGCCAATGTTATGAATGGCCCGTCATAGTCATCGGATCGCTGACCAGATTACGCTTATTGTGACAGTCAGTTTTTGGCTTTCTCCACTAAGGTGCTTAACCATGTGAGATGGAAGCACAATCGCAGTGGTTCTCCCTTTGCACGCCTAGCCGAACAAAACGGAACGTAGGAAGCAAGTGCAGGAGCCGGGCAACCCAATTATTGACCGAAGACACAATTCGAAACCGATGCATATATAGCAATATCTGAGAATGTTTTTGCCGAATCCCTAGAGGTGTCCGGCGTTGCACTGCGAGACTAATGCTGGAAAAGCACAAATAGTTTAAAAGTGCCAAAAAGCTTGGAAAACCAAGAAACGTCAGTAAAAACATGACGTCCGAACAAGATCAAGTGTTCGGTGTCAATCCGGAAATTGGTCTTAGAAAAAAGAAGTGCTTCTGTCGTCCTTTAACATGACACATCCTATCTCAAGACTTCGAGCGGGTCAGCCTACAGCTTCAACCTCCTATCCCGAGGGCGGAGTACTTCTCATTAGGCCAGTTTAGCAAACTAAACTCTAGCGGCTTTGAGAGAGAAATTAGGTCCCCGGCTAGTGACCGCACACTCGCGTCGAAAAAGGGAGTGATAAATAATAATAATAGAACTTTGCAACGACTGAGAAGAAGAACACTTATTATAAAACGGCTCAAATAAACTTAAGATCCCCCAAGTGACTTGGGTAGAAGAATGATTGCATGTACCGAAGTACTTATATCATATCTATGTTCAACCGAACTTTAAACGCGTCTTAACCGACCGTCGGCTTCTCCCTCTTCGGTTAAGGACCGAAAAGTGTTATGTACTCCATGGGCCGAGAATATCGACGGTGTTTCCAATAACTAGGCAATCAGGCCATAAGGCTGTAACAGACAAAGTGCGCTCAGGGAACTTATGCTATATTACTGCGAAGAGTAAGAAGCATCTTCGAAGAAAATAGTACCCCCACTGATACCTTTCTTCGGTGCTCATTGTTATTATGAGACTTGTGCAATAGATTTTTTGTACTCATGAGTTCCGTTGTGTGCCGACCATCATTGAATAACTATAAGAGCGCTAGCTTTCGGCTTCACCCAGTCTGAGGTCCGGCTCGGGTGACCCGATCATGACAATCGCAGAGGTGCTCCCTTTACTCCCTAGCCGAACAATCGGGAACGTAGGGGTAAACACAGGAGCGAGGCAACCCAGCTTGCAAATCGCTTAAGTCAATGTGGTGCATATTGTGGCGTAATACACGAACAAGGAACGAAGCCGTACAAGTATAATCATATGCAATAGGAAAAGCTTCATAAAGGAACCCTCCAAGTAAACGGGGTATTTGAATTTATGCGTCACAAACAAAGTTTGGACAAGGAAATTTTTTAGAAGAAACTTTTTTCCAAAAAAGTATAATGCTTGGTCGAACTGAGCACAAGTTAGAAATTAAAGCTTTGAGCATGAAAGCGACTTAGCTGGTTAATGTGTTCGGTATTGATGACGCGGTCCGAGCTTGATGCGGGGCAAGGTTCCATCCCTCAAGCCGGTCCCGAGGTGGCGGAGCAGAGAGCTTGACACGCCGAAGTGGTGACATAGCACGATCAATGCAGACCGGCAGAGTGACGCCGAAGTCCCCGGATCATTTTCCTGTGCACAAAAAATAGTGCAAACCCGAGATAATAGTAATAATGATAATTAAAAAAATCGTTGCATAATAAATAATTTATGCAAAGTGAGTAATAAAAGAAATATGGCCTGGCGCCGAAGTCAACTCGATGCAGGGCGTCGGTGTGATGCGGTAAAGGCGTGGCAAAGCCTGAATTCGCAGGTCGGTCCGAGCTCCGAGTGCGGCGTTCGCCGGACTATGTACGGAAACTGACCGAACCACCATGCGACTGTCGTTAATGCAGCCACCATTTGATAGACCTGTGTACATATGACGGACAAACCAGAGTAATAATTCCTTGGGAAAAATGAACCCAAACAAGCAAAAAATACTGGGATTAATAGCACCTGGTTTATTTGTTGTAGCAATCCGAAGGAAGGTGATTCCTAAAATTGGGACCCGCTCCGCACACCCATTGCCTGATGGGCGATAAAACGACGGCATGGTAATGCTGGTAAAGGTTGACTCGCCGAGGCAAAGCCTTCGGCCCAGCTAACGTGACGGAGTTGGTCGGCTAGTGACGCCGAAGTGTCCGGAGTAGGTTGAAGAAGAGATGGAGAAGCCCCCGGTCCAGCCGAGATGTCGAAGCCTCGATGTCAGCCGATGAGTCGAAGTATGTCGGCGTGATGGACACCAGCTTGAAGAAGCAATAGTGCGGCCCCATCGATGCAGGTCGTGACGTGGTCGATGCCGACTTGATGAAGCGACCGTGCGGCGATGCCGGTATGCCCGCTCCGTGTAATCCATGGGGCGGCGATGTTGGTGATGATTTATCCTTCGCGATGCCGGGCTCTTGTTCGGCTTGCCGAGATGATGATCCGAAGAAGTTGAGCTCGGCTCAACAAAGTGACGCCGTGTCTAGCGCAGGTCGGCAGCCGTGGAGTAATATTGCCGGACTAGTTTGACACCAGCATGATGTTGAAGATCATGTTCCAAAGATCTTACAGTTAGTGGGACGTGTTCGGGAACAAAACACAATACCCCATACAAAACTTCCTTCAAAAGGGAGGTCCGAAATCCTGTTCATAAAAAAGATGAACTCGGGTCGGATTCGTTTTTGCGCAGAAAACAGATCCAAAAAGTGATGCACTAATCGGAAGGTTTCCGGAGATTGGACGGTCGGATCGAGCCGAAATTTTGAGAGATGGTAGATATAGGAATTCCGCAGCTGATCAATGGCTAGATCTTCCAAAGGACGTCCGAGCTAGAAGCTGGACACCACGCCCTAAACTCATCCAAATTCCCGTCCAGATTTGACAGGGCTCCAGTATATCGTGGATTGCCAGAGATTTCTCCATCGGAACTCGACGAAATTTTCCAGGGTTGTTGTAGACTCAATTTCGCACAATTCCACCAAAGCGATCGTCAAAGCGATACTCGAGGAGGTGGTGATGGCAGATACGAGTTCGCTGCCCAGAAAGACAGCACGGTCGCTTGAGGGCAATGTTGACGTTGAGCCCCCGAGCTCCATAGATGATTCCTCCGTGATCTTGATAGAGATCGGAGTTGATGTTTGATGAAGGCCCTCGTCTGGACATGGCGATCCGAACACGGGGCACAATTCTTGGTCGAACCAAGGTGACCAGTCGAGCTGGTGATGAAGATGCCGAAGTCGCAGTTGATCTGCAGGCGAGCCATCGATCCTTTTGTCGATCACACAGCGGAACTCTCAATGAAAGCACCAATGTCGGTGTCAAAACCGGCGGATCTCGGGTAGGGGGTCCCGAACTGTGCGTCAAGGCCGGATGGTAACAGGAGACAAGGGACACGATGTTTTTACCCAGGTTCGGGCCCTCTCGATGGAGGTAATACCCTACTCCTGCTTGATTAATATTGATGATATGAGTAGTACAAGAGTAGATCTACCACCAGATGAAGGAGGCTAAACCCTAGAAGGTAGCCTATGGTACGATTGTTGTATGATGTTCTATATCTATCGACTAGCCTGGCCTCGGTTTATATAATGCACCGGAGGCCTAGGATAACAAGAGTCCTAGCCGAATACGCCAGTGGGGAGAAGTCCTTGTCTTGATCGCCAAGTCTTGTGGAATCTTGCTTGTATGCGGTAGCTGTCCGAACTGGCCCATGAGTATACGGCCACGGGGGTCCTCGGCCCAATCTAATAGATCGGGAGACGACGTGGTGAGTACCCCCTAGTCCAGGACACCGTCACGTAGAAAGAGAAGAACGAATACCAAATGTACCTTGACCAAAGTTGAAAGTGGATCGGTGATCACTCCAATGTAGGACAAGGAAATAGCACGATTGGTGATGTAGGGTAGAACCCTAGTGGCCCGATCTTTCACGAAAGGAGCGAATCCCGCGATGAACACGAAGAACACGAGGGGGGAAACGAGGGGAATCACGAGGGGAAACACGAGAGAACACTCAAACCAACAAGAATGATCACACATGCGCTAGATCCATGAACACAAAGGGAGATACAAGATCCAAAGTCAACAACGGACGATACAAGAGGTAACCGGTTCTTCTCCGTGAGGAGGTCCTGAATCCACAAGGGGATCTTCCCATGAGGGGTCTTGAATCCAAGGTGGATCTTCTCCATAGAGGGGTCGCGGTCTCTCTCGTGGAGTAGATCCGATATGGATGAGCGAAGCTCTATCTCTCAAATGAGCTATCACAACGCTGACCCTAAAATGTAGGTGGAGTGGGAGTATATATAGTCTAAGGGGCGAAGGGGTACATGGGCCTTGGCCCAGATGCACTGCACGCAGGCAGGGGAGGCCGGACGTCCGGGCGACGGGCCGGATGTCCGGGGCTTCACGAAGAGCCGGATGTTTGAGCTGGCAGGCCGGATGTCCAGGCTGGAGGAGCTGACTTTGTTGCTCTCTGTTTGGAGGGTGCCGGATTTTTGGGGGTGAGGCCGGATGTCTGGGACTTGGCGAGGCGCCGGATGACCGGGGTTGACGCCGGATATCCGGGGCCTATAACACTTGGCGGCTGGGTGGCTGTTGCTGTAGTGGTCGTCTCTAGTGGCCGGATGTCCGGGTCCTGGAGTTGTCTCCGTCTTCTTCCGTCGTCGGTTCCGCGCATGCTTGGCCTTGGTCCTTGGGTTCTCCATGGTCTCCTCAGGTGTACCTGGGTATGCACAAGGTCTGTGCTTGAAGTAGCATCCATTTCTTACATGCGGAAAGGGAAGATTCGAAAAGGAGCGAGTTCATCTTGTGTCCAATGGCGTATGCTCGAGTGTACATGGGGATGATTGTAGGATGCTCCGCATCATCTCCCCTCCCTTGGGGAAGATCCGACCTCGGATCGTGATCCTCATCACCATGGAAACGGTTGTTGTTGACGAACTTATAGTTGGACGGAGTTGAAGACATTGCGCAATCCAAGTACGCCAAGGTGTCGCTGGAGTGGTATACATGCAAGAAAATCAAACACAACGGACACTCGGAAATACGATGGTTAGTGCACACAAAGTGTCCATCATGTAAGAAAGAGTCTGTGCAATAAGATTGATCATGACAAGGTGCATGAAGCTTATCCAAAAGATATGGAATGATATGCAAAGCATTCATGGGAGCAAAAACATTCAGTGCGCACACAAATGTGTTGTGAATACGATCAATGCAACCATGGTGCAAAATGATGTCATAGTGAGACGGTTTATCAATAGCATGAATATGGTAATGGATGCTCAATGTGATGTGATCATGCAATTGATGGTAGGCAATTAGATCATGATGTATGAATATGCCTTCAAGGTATATCACAACAAATTTGCTAATGAAATGCACAAGCTCATATATCATGGATGACACAGAAAGACAAGATGCAACAAGGCAATCATAATATGAGTCAATCCATGCATAAGATGCAAATTTGTCATTTGTATGATATGTCCATCGAGCATGACATGTGTGGTCACAATCAACAAGTATGGAGGTGTTGGTGTACCAATGCTCAATGTCGTGGTATGAGTGGAAGTTTGAAGGTGCATCCAATAAGTCCGAGCGCTCCTCATTGTGAAGGTCCATAGAGCCAATCTTCAATGTCGCTCCTCCGTTCGCGAGATGTACTATGTAGACAACAAGAAGGAAACAACAATGAAAGAGTGACCCATCCAATATGCATATTTGAGGATGGCTCAAAGGGAAGGAGTTCACCTTTAGGAGATTCTCGCAAATGTTGGTGTTGCACATCGTGTATGCCTTCACATGACCAAAATGTGTCATGACGGTATCGCCTTGTGAATCCTTCAAAATGAAAGAACAAAACAAACACTCGGAAAAACAAATGAGGTTAGCGGAAGTGCAAAACCTATCATTCGTGTGGGAAGATACCCAACAAGTGTATGCATCATGCTCATCATAAGAAAGGACAAGGGAGCATTTCATAGTATGAAGGCATATGATGCGAGAACAACCAAATGCAATAGGTTCAACCAAACAAGCATGCATCACAAGTAAAGTGTCCAAGTCTCCACGATCAATAGATGCAACAATTGGAGGCAAGCCACAATGAACAAAATATATCATGTGAGAGGCATGAACATATATGTCATCAACCCAAGAAAGCAAGTAATAATGGAACATGGGTGATGCGACAAAGCAAGCAATCATAGCAATCAAGTGGTGTGAGCTAGTAGTGCGAAGATGCAACATACTAGAGGGAATCATAGCAAGAATGTTATGGGTGCAAATAGTGTGCATGAATAATTCACATGACATAGCACAAGCATGAAAGGATGATATGAGCAAAATAACATCAATAGCATGAGGCACATGATAAACATGGAAATAGCAACAAGGATCTCCACCAAGCATGCAAATACACATAGGAGTAGCATAATTGTGAATCATGGGTAGATGCAAGCAAGGGTCACAATTGCATGGCAAAGGCATAGAAGAAAGCATAACATGCAAAGTGACCATGGTAAAATGAGCAAGAGAGCAGCCCATAGCCGTGTGAGAGCCAAGTGAGAGAGATGCACGTAGTTATTGCGCGAAAGGAACGGTGGTAAGGATAGTTCACGGGATCGCAAGTCATCTTTGCTCTCAAGAGCTCGTTTCGTTAACTCTTGGGATTGAGAGGTTGACGATTGTGCATGATTACCTACACAAAACAAAGACAAAGGAAAAATTGTGTGTGCGTGGTAGATGTACACATCATCCATCATGATGTGCACGTGCTTGTGTTGGTTAGCACAAAATATCCAATGCTCAAACAAATGAGATGCGTGATATAGAAACATGTCATCCATCATCATAGGTTTGTTGTTATGTATAGCATACTGGAGACTCAAATTGTGTAATGCATCAGAAGAAATATGTAGAGCATTGTTATTCATGGAATGCATATGGTGCAAGCAATTATGGGAATCATGCAAAGTATGGAATGCATCAAAATCTCCTAATATGTATGAGGAAACTATGGGGGTCTCCTCATGAGCATTAATGGAAACATCAAATGGAGAAGATTGACAACATCCCCAAAAATGCATATTTGGAACAATGTGATCATGCCATGGCATAGTAGATGAATTGCGCAAATCATGTAAAGGAAGCATAGCAATACCATCGCAAGAGAAACAAAAGCCAATGACCATCATCTCGTCATCTATGCCATAAGTGCAAATGGGATTTATGGTAATGGGGCATGCATAGTCACTATGTTGAGATTGAAATGATGCAATATGGGATATCTCACTCATAGCATATGACAAGGTTAATGGATTGTCAAACATGATGTGACCAAAAGAATTTTCACATGATACCCTATGGAGCATAGCATCACAACTAGGCAACTCGACATGCTCGTCATCATATTCATCATAAATAGGTAAGTCATGACATGAAGAAGTCGCACTAGCATGAAGCATGGGTATAGGTGTGTCAACATGATGCAAGAAATCATTCATAAAATAGTCCACTAGTGGGACAAGAGAAGCACCATCACCTATGTTACCTTTGGAGCATCGCTCATGTGTTGTAGGTGAGGTGTCGAAGACCAAGTCTTGGTCATCTTCATCTTGATGGAACCATGTGGGGGTACATCTTCTTCCACCATGTCCATCGTTGTCTCCATTGGAGGTATGGACTCGTCGAGGATAGGCATGTCGTCATGTAGGAGAGCTAGCACCAAAGAAGAAAACACACTCGGAGTAGAGGTTAGGTCGTTAGAAATCAAAGTGGCCTCACATGCCGTCTCAACTACCTCACTCACTAAGTGTTGTGGCTCACTCACTCCCTCTTGGATGGTCTCATTCATATGGTTGGTGGAGTCACTCAAATGGCGCTCAACCTCACATAGGATGTGTGGCATGCTCTCAAGTGCGGGGCTAGTGGTGGTCACACTCATCCTCTCATAGTAAATGCACTCAATGTCACATATGGTGGAGTCACTCATGTCACTCATGTGGTGGTGGATCTCCTCACATGGGAATTGGGGCATCTCTTCATATGTGGGTGTCGGAGAGATGTAGGTGCAAATGTCTCCATGCTCAATCATGTCGTGGTCGTAGCCGTGGATGAAGGCCGAAGATGGCACATCATCACTCTCCTCTAAGACCAAAGATAAGGTCTTATGTGCGGTCTCGTAGCTTGACTCGGAGTATGAGTCCAATATGGGCGCCGTCTTCATGTTGTTGAAGAGGTTCATGCTCGTCGCCGTGGTCGAAGGGGATGGCCCTAGATCGACCTTCTTGTCACCGCCTTGTTGTTGGAGGCCCATATGATGTGGCACCTCGTAGCTCGTCTCTATGACCGAAGGGAATTTCCCATGCTCGGCCATTTTCCTTTAGGGGCTTCCGAAGATGGAAGTGTCGCCCTCGCTCATAGGTGGTCGCCTTGTAATTGATGACGTCAATGTAGGGAGCTCATGGGAAGTAGGCGAAAATGCCGTACGTCCAAAGGCGAAGATCCCTTGATAGCACTTGGCGAAGATGCCAAAGTGGTGGTGGTAGTAGCCATAGCGCCATCTTGGTGGTGCTCGTCTCGCGGTCTTCTCTTCTGCTCATGAAGTTTGGACTTGTGAAGTAGGGCTTCTAGGGACTTGTGCATTTGCGCTTCGTGAGCATCGTCATGATGATGTTGGCGTTGTCGCACTTGAGCTCGTATTAGATGTCGTTCGTCATCGTCGTGCACATGTTTCTTGGAGGTGACTTGCCCTTCACGACGAGGTTGATCACAAACATGATGGTGGTCGCCATGGATATGTGGACGTGGATGACTTGCGCTTGTATCGCTTGGGCGCTCCGAAGAGGATCGATGTGCTCGCCGCCGCCTTGAAGATGACAAAGGGGAAGTAGACTTGATCAAGGCCCGAATCTCCTCCATCCTTGCATCTTGCTCCTTCTTTTGTGCGGAAAGCTTGTTGTCGATGTAGTCCCTTTTCCTCGCTTCGGAGAGGCAAATTTCCATGGAGAGGTTCTCGATGCGCTCTCGCAATCTTGATTGTGCACCTTGGGTTTGTCATTGTAGATCGAAGATTGTCGCTTTGGTGATGTAGTTGTTCATGCTATCGTTGTTGTGGAAGACCGGAGATGAAATGCCTTGCCTATCCATCACTCTAAGAGAAAAATGTGAGTGGTAGAAAGTGAAGAACGAATACCAAATGTACCTTGACCGAAGTTGAAAGTGGATCAATGATCACCCCAATGTGGACAAGGAAATAGTACAATTGGTACCAATTCTTGTCAGTTTCTCACACCTACACAAATACGGCTTATGATGGAGCTCGGTGAGTATAGTGGCACAAAAATTTGATGCAAAATGTTATCAAGAGTCAATAATGTTGAAAGAGATTCACAAATTCGCAAGTGTAACAAGTAGACCAATAGCAATATGGGTGGCACACGGAAACACACACACGTATAGATAAATGGGGTCGTGCAACCAAGGATGAGCACAAAATGTGGAATCCACGAAAAACGCTCGTGTTGCACAACTCAAGAGAGACGCTAGCACAATTGCTCTATAGGCGGATACGACACTTGTGCACAACCTATGAGATGCAAAATGTATGAACTTTCTATCCCAAGTATGCTATATA
This sequence comes from Triticum urartu, assembly GCF_003073215.2. Lineage (NCBI taxonomy): Eukaryota > Viridiplantae > Streptophyta > Magnoliopsida > Poales > Poaceae > Triticum > Triticum urartu. The sequence continues at coordinate 285,823,429 of NC_053023.1, read as the reverse complement.
TGTATGATGTTCCGGTGGTATGATCCAAGATGATCGGATATGACAATCTTATGCGATGGGGTATGATGCTATGGCACTTGCTTACAAGCTTCTTTGCTCTTTCTCTTTTGCTTAAAAGCTTTATTCTTTTTTTTGTATGGCCACTTTGCAAAATGCACAAACCAAGATAGCTATTGTGTATATGCGGGAACAAACTTGAGGCACAAGGGATGATATGATACCGATATGATATGGTACGTATGCAATGTATGGTGTAGATCACTAATGTGCACAAGTAACGTTGCCGGCAATACTCAAATGGCTAGTCACGATAGGCAAGTAACACAAAATGGGCTAGGGGTTATCAGTGCAATGGTAAGGAAATATACAATGGAGGGATACCATGATACCAAGATGATATGGAGGTTACTGTCCTTGGCGATGATGAGTGGCGGTGATCTTGATGGAGATACCAAGATGATGGAGACTCGTCCCTAAGTAGCCGAAACACCTTAGGAAACGGAAAAACCGCGAACTCAAAATCTCAAATGTCAAATGGTGGTAGCGGGAATGCAGTGGTGGTTGCGGAAGCTCAATGGGATTGCGGAAATGGCAATGATGGGTTATGGAGTACGCAATGCGGAAGTCGAGAGTCAGGTGGTGGACTATACACGGTGTCGGAGTTGGAAGCACGGTCCCTAAGTAACCGAAACACCTTAGGAGACACAACTCACAACACAAACAAAATTGGGTTAAGTTGGGATGGTGGAAGTGTATGGTGGTCAAGCCTATGCGGTAGTGGTGGTGGTTGATGAAGAAGCAACCGTCCCTAAGTAGCCTAGACACCTTAGGAGACTCAAATCACTCCTCAAGCAACCACTAATGCGATGGGGAACAAAATTGGTTAGGTTGCAGAAGTTGGTCGTGGTTATGTGGAGGTTGTGGTGGAAGCCCTAGGCAAAGATGCCAAAGTTCCAAATATTTGATTGAGTCAAATGGTGTTGGTAGTATTTTTGTTGGAAGGGGGATGTCAAGAGCTTTTCAACGAGCTAAAGAACGCGAAAATCGGAATCCAGATGAATTAGTTATGGACAAAACGGTGAAATGGGAAAGCTGAAATGTACAGGGGCCAGACATCCGGGGGTGCGGGCTGGATATCCGGGGGCTGATGTCCAGAACCGTGCGGGTTTTATGTTCCACGAGCTGGATGTCCGGCCCGATGGCCCGGATGTCCGGCCCGATGATTCCCGATCTCGTTCAGGACATCAAAACTCGATTTGGGGGCGGAAATAGATGAATTTGGGGGCAAAATTGATGGGATTTCGTGGATGGAAAGTGGGGAAAATTGGGGATATGCTAGATCCACTTGAAACCAAGAAAATCCATGGATCAAAATCAACAAAACTTCGTCAAACCAACAAATCACAAAAAAATTAGGGACTATTTTTGGTGGGGATTTTCGAAATTGGGGAAGAACACAACAAAATTAGGTTAGAAAACTATGAGGGGAGGCTCCGAAATCGTGATCAACATGGCTCTAGATACCAAGATGATGTAGGGTAGAACCCTAGTGGCCCGATCTTTCATGAAAGGAGTGAATCCCGCGATGAACATGAAGAACACGAGGGGGGAAATGAGGGGAAATACGAGAGAACACTCAAACCAACAAGAATGATCACACATGCGCTAGATCCATGAACACAAAGGGAGATACAAGATCAAAAGTCAACAACGGATGATACAAGAGGTAACTGGTTCTTCTCCATGAGGAGATCTTGAATCCACAAGGGGATCTTCCCGTGAGGGGTCTTGAATCCAAGGTGGATCTTCTCCGTAGAGGGGCCGCGGTCTCTCTCGTGGAGTAGATCCGATATGGATGAGCAAAGCTCTACCTCTCAAATGAGCTATCACAATGCTGACCCTAAAACGTAGGTGGAGGCAGGGGAGGCCGGACGTCCGGGCGACGGGCCGGATGTTCGGGGCTTCACGGAGAGCCAGATGTCCTTGTTGGCAGGCCAGATGTCCGGGCTGGAGGAGCTGACTTTTTTGCTCTTTGTTTGGACGGTGCCGGATTTCTGGGGGTGAGGCCGGATGTCCGGGACATGGCAAGGCGCCGGATGTCCGGGGTTGACGCCGGATATCCGGGGCCTGTAGCACTTGGCGGCTGTTGTTGTAGTGGTCGTCTCTAGTGGCCGGATGTTCGGGCCTGGGGCCGGATGTCCGGGTCCTGGAGCTGTCTCTGTCTTCTTCCGTCGTCGCTTCCGCGCACGCTTGGCCTTGGTCCTTGGGTTCTCCATGGTCTCCTCGGGTGTACCTGGGTATGCACAAGGTCCGCGCTTGAAGTAGCATCCATGTCTTACATGCGGAAAGGGAACATTCAGAAAGGAGCGAGTTCACCTTGTGTCCAATGGCGTATGCTCGAGTGTACATGGGGATGATCGTAGGATGCTCCGCATCAATTGGTACCAATTCTTGTCTGTTTCTCATGCCTACACAAGTAAAATGCTCGTGTTGCACAACATGATGAGGACATCAATACCATGATTACACCCACAACCCCTGCTGCTATACATACTGGACCAATTACTAGAGCTCGTGCATGCCAATTGAATTATCAGGTACTTTCGTTTCTTGGTAACGATTCTAATGTTCATGAGAATATGATGTTGCCTAAATTGGATACATTTGTTTTGCTTACAAATGAAGGGCCTAGCTTGGACAAGAAAGATGAACCTTGGAGCAAGATCAAGCATGGAGATGATGGCATGCGCAAGGGAATCAAGAACAGAGTTACAAGTGATGATTTCAAGACTTTGAAGCCACCATAAGGAGTGCATGAAGCCTTGGACGAAATATACAAGATGCCACTTCATAAATTTCGTCTAGAGGCTATTTTAGGTGCTGCGTCACCTTATTATTGGGCTAGGCCCATATATTTTCGAAATACTTAAGTATAGGCTATTTTTAGAGTCCGTATGTGTGAGGAAACAAGAGTTAGGGTTGGTTTCGGACCCCTCCTCCAAGGGCCACGAAATTCCCCCCTCTTCCTCCATATATACAGCCCTTAGGGCGTCGTTTAGACTTTGGGTTTTGTTTAGATTAAAAGTTCACCATAGCTGCAACTTCGCGTACTTCGTTTGTGTCCAACGACCAGACCAAGACGTCACAGAACCCCACCTTGATCAATAAAGCTTTCATCTTATATTCGCAATATCTAGATTGCAATCTCAGTTTCTTACTTGTTCTTCGTTTGCTCGCAGGAAACAGACCCTCGTGGTCAGGTTGATCGTGCTCTGGCGTGGTCAATAACCCCTCGGAAGTTGGTTTAGCGATTGATAAGGCGCGGCGTCTCGCACGTACGTAGTCAGATCATCAAGGTCGACTCCCACAAAAACAATAGCCACCATCTCATCGAAACATCGGGACACCTTCGCCTCTATCACAACACTAGAGAGACGCTAGCACGATTGCACAATAGGCGGATACAAGAACTTGTGCACAACCGACTTAGCAAAAATGCAACGACTTCTATCCCAAGTATGTTCTATGCAAGGTGTTCCGATGATATGATCCAAGATGATCCAAGATTAATGTTGCATGATGCTATGGTTCTTGCTTAAAATCTCTTTGCTTATATTTCCTTTTTGCTTAAAAGCTTGTTTGGCTCTTTGATGTTTGAGCTCTTTTCACATGCAATTCTTGACGAACCAAGATAGTGATTGTGTATGCGGAAACAACTTTGTGACACAAGGGATGATACCAATATATGCAACAATGATGTATGTATGCTATGGGAGGTATGATAACTAATGTGCACAAGTCTCGTTGCTAGCAATACTCAAAGGCTAGTCTCGATGGGTAAGCAACGCAAAGGAGTGAGGCTATGAAGGCTACCAATATAATGGCAAGAGTGATATGTCCAATACCAAGATGAGGCTACCGTTCTTGCTTACGGTTGAAGGTTTCAAAAGGATGAGATTGTAGTCGTTGTCGTAGTGCACGGTCTTCAGTATGTTGGTGAAGATGCCGCTGCACCGTGGGTGGAGTTGTCGAAGTAGCGGAAATCGTCGAAGATGTGCGAACTTTCTGTCTAAGCCGGAAGGTCCGGGAAAGACGGAAGGTCCGGGTTCCGGAGGTTCCGGTGAGGCCGGAAGGTCCGGTGGCCGGACGGTCCGGGCATGGCCATAAGGTCCGGGGGCCGGAAGGTCCGGGCGTGTCCGGAATGTCCGGTGGTCGCGAAACTGGCAAGAACAGAGAAGTGGGTATCGTGGACTTGGGCAGAAAAACTTGAGGAAAAACACAAATCCACAGGGAAAAGCAAGGAAATTGGTGGAAAAGAAGGGTGGGGAGGCTGGATCTACGAGCCACACACAAAATTCATGGATCAAATCCAACAAAACTTCAACACACCAACAAATCACAAAAAAAATTGGGGCTATTTTATGGTGCGGATTTTCGGATTAGGATGAAAAACCACAAAATTAGGCTAGAAACACAACAGAGATGCTCCTAAATCGTGATCCACGTGGCTCTGATACCAAGATGATGTAGGGTAGAACCCTAATCGCCCGATCTTTCACGAGAGGAGCGGAATCCCGCGATGAACACAAAGAACACAAAGGGAAAAACGAGGGGAAACACAAGGGAAATAGGAGAGGAGCACTCAAACCAACAAGATAGTCACACACGTGCTAGATCCCCGAATACATAGAGTAAGATACATGATCCACGATCAACTAGGGATAATACACAGTAACCGGTCTTCTCCGTGAGGAGGTCTTGATGTTCTTCCCTAAAGAGGGGTCTTGAATCCGCTTGGGGAATCTTCTCCGAGGAGGTGCGATCTCCGAGGAGAAGGTAACCAAGTGGATGAGCAAAGCTCTCACACAATCATGAGCTATCTCTTTGCTAACCCTAAAACATAGGTAGGAGAAGAGTATTTATAGTCTAGGTGACAAAAGGGTACACGGGCCTCGGCCCAAGTCGCTGCACGCAGGCAGGGCCGGAAGTTCCGGGCGAGGCCGGAAGTTCCGGGCGCCGGAGGTTCCGGGGAGGGTCCGGCCTAACCAGAGAGTTGGCGCGGGTGGAGATGTGTTGGCATCCGGGGGCCAGAAGGTCCGGGCTGGCCGGAGGTTTCAGGCACCGGAAGGTCCGGGACGGGGTCCGGGCTAACCCTGGAGTTGGCACGCCTGGGCTGGTCGAAGTCATCGGCGGCCGGAAGCTCCGGGTCGGTCGGAAGGTCCAGGGGCCGTAAGTTCCGGGCTCTGGCCAGAGGTTCCGGGCGATCCAGAGTGTTGATGCCTGTCTCTTCTTCTACAGCCCTCGGCTCCGGTGTCTTGAGTGTTGTACCTGATCACATATAGCATCTCGGACTTAGGCAGTAGCCATGTCTCACTTGAAGAGGGGGAAAACTCAAGTAGGAGTGATGTCACCTCAGATTGAATAGCATGTGCCCTAGCCCTTATCGTGGGCCCATTTGGAGCTTGGATAGTTGAGGTGGCGTCCATGGGGATAGTCGTGGGATGCTCCGCATCAAAAAATGTGTGGCGAAGTATGGCAATGCAAGGCCTAGACCCAAACAGGATACAAGTACGTACGTAGGAGTACTAGGGTTCAAAAAGAAAGGCGGGGTTTTCCTTCGCGGGATTAATCGATACAAGTCCTCGTTTGATGTGTCAATTAATGCGTATTTTTTCTCCAACGCCCAAAGAGCTAACCATCTCACTCCTCATCACTTAATTAATGCAGCGCCATGCAAACCAACCTTCTCATTTCCGCATGCATGCATGGGTATATTAATGTCCTTGGTTGCTAGTACAAGGCAAACCCCATCAATTTTGCCTCGATTAGTGTTAGTGGCCTTCTGCAAATTGTAATTTTGATATACTGGCCTTGTGTACAATAAAAATTGAGGTAGTAACTATTTGACTTCCTTCCCCATTGCGGTGATGTCGATGATATCTCGAATGTTGTGGTTTGGCGAAGTGCGTTCGACGGAGAACACCATTGAGGGAGACCACGGTAAGTCGTTCACAAGTGCCGCTTGGAAGCCGATACAACCGCCTTATTTTCATCCATTATGTCCGTGAGCCAAAGGATGCATAATTGTACTGGTACTACACAATAGCGTCGTCCGTTCAGCTTTAGTGTAGTGAGGTAGTTTCTCGAAGAAGACGATGGAGAAGTAGAGTCAGCAAAGAGTGAAATGATGGCTGCTTTGTCCGTGCTTTGTGATTTGACTCCTCACTGCTTTGTGATTTGTGATAAAAGGGACAGGGCAGTAGACTCTGTGCTCTATACTATACATGCGTCCAAGCACGGGAGAAAGAGGAGAGACGTTGCATTTCTCTATTCCTTCAATAAATCAATTAGGGAGCTTTGATTCCATCTTTTTGGCTTTGACAGCACTGTCCACAATGGTTCCCATAGATGACAAAAGCTATTTTCATATTTGGCTACACATTGTGGATGCCCTTAACCGCACCACTTGGTTTTGCTCCTGTGTGCTATCTATACAAATCTCAATTATATTGATCTACAAAATTATAGTATCAAGATTAGTAAAAAGGAGGTGATTTTGTCGGAGGATGGCTAGGCACGTTTCATACTATTAGAGGACGTTGGCCTGGCATTTTGCTAACATGCGGTCCCACGTGTTAGTGCTTTACCAAGCCGATCCGCGTCCCACATGAGGCAGAACAACGGCAGAAGCAACACGTGGTTAAGATGAAGAAGATGAGGGAGAAACGGATTTAGCAACGAGTGAAATGATGGTTGCTTCATCCCTCCAACTTCTTTTTTTAGCATTATTACTTCGTCCCTCCAACTTAACTGCGGAAAAGGTGCAACTTTGTGATTTGACGCCTCATTGCTCATCACTACGCTGGCGCCATGACTGAGGTGCTTCACCCCTACTGCTCTGCACTGTATTTGGGTATGGGACATGGATCCAGTAGCTTGATGTCCCACATGTCGGCGAAAGGGACTAGAACATTTATGAAAGTGAGCGCTCTAGTCTTACGGCGGAGGACTACACGACACAGCGGCCTAGTGAACTGTTACTTGTACTATAGTACTACTATAGTTTTGCTGTTTGGCACAATCTGTCGATACAAACCCGATTAAATAGGAAAGGGCGGGATTTTTCCCACGCAGTAGATGATACTGGCCATACATTTCAAAGGCAATTTTAATGTTTGCAAACTGAATAATTAAGTAACAATATGAGATCTAGTAAAACTAAAAAACACATATAATTTATTGTGTTGGTGTGTAGTAGTATTGTTGTATTGCATAGTCGTTATATGTAACATGCGAGAATGTGTAGAGATGTAGTTTTGGACGGCCTACAGAGAGAAAAGCTTAATACAGTCAGTGGACTTCATAATACGCTCATTATGGTCACTATATACGTTTTGCGGTGATTATACGGCCACGTGCTCACGGTTCAGCTTCGTATTGCACTCTGTTGACCGGCCAAATAGTCTGTGTAGCACTATATTGACTAGTTAAATTGACCATGTTCCTTGTGGGTCCCACCTGTCAGTTTGCATTGGAAAAAGGTCAGCTAAACACAAATTTACGCAGGCGCGACAAGACTCCAACCCGTGCACGGGAACCACCTGGTTGTGTATGTGTCTCTCAAGGCCTGATGTGTGCGCATGCACGTGCATGTTGAGCATTTGAGCTTGACAGTGTGTGTTGGTCGTGTGGTGTGTGCATGCATGCGTGCGTGTGTGCGTGTGAGTGTTGCGTGTGCATGCATGCGTGCGTGTGTGCGTGTGAGTGTTGCGTGCGTGCGTGGCTGTGTGTGTACGTGTGAGTGTTGCCGTGCGTGGCTGCATGTGTTCGTGTGAGTGTTGCGTGCATGCACTTTGTGTGCATGCGTGCGTGTGTGTATAATCACCACACCAGCTCATGTGTGTTAAAGCAGACGACTCAACATACCAATACAAGGCCACCTTGTCCGTTGTGTCCATGGTCATGACTTCGAACCACCATCCAATATTTTTTTGTCGTTTGTTTCATTCTTACTAGCAAGATGCCCGTGCGTTGCACGTAACATCAGGATGCATTTGTATGAGTAGTTTATCTTGTGAGAGAAAAGGATGAATGAGGGAAGGCCTTATTTGCAAATGTGGAGAGGTGTGTGGGTACCTGTAAGTGCATCTAGTGCCACCCTAAGTTGGTTTTGGAGTATTGATGACAAACTTGGTTGAGGGACTAATGTGTTTGTGAGAATTGCTGGATAACACAGGTAGTAGTCCCATATTGATTCGATTTACCTACCAAAGATGAGCCCTAAAAATGTGTGAAGACATTGAAGACAATGGTCGTCTGTGAAGATATTCACAATGAACATTATGACATGAGAAGACATTCACATGAAGACTATGGAGTGCGAAGACATAGTTGTTTTGTAGTTTCCTTTTCTTCTTTGTTGAGTCATAGGAACCACGGTACTGTTAAGTGTGGTCCAAGTGAACAAAGTCAGAGTGACTAAAGTGATGCTCAACCAAATCCTATGTCTTTGAGTGAAGACAATGAGAGCAAATCTTATCCAGAGCTGGATGAGTCAGCTTTACTTGTAGCCCAAGTCAAGCTGTCGCGTTTGTTTGAAATCTGACCGTTGGACACATGTCATTTCCTTAGTGACCCAGGGTCATTTTGGACAAATCAGGTCGGGTTCCCTCCTGGCTTTAAATAGCCCACCCCCTACACCATAAATTGGTGGCTGCTCAGAGCTAGTGCATGGCTTTTGTCGTTTGAGAGCAACCCACCTCCAAAGAATTTGAGAGAGAGAACCTTGTGAGGACAAAGCCCAAAACACCCAAAGCCAAAGAGTGTTAGGCATCACTGAAGTCTTTCTGTCCGCATGATCTGAAGACTTGTTGCACTTGAGGACTATGAATCCTCTAGCCGGTTAGGCGTCGCATTCTGAGTATAAAAGAGTCATTGTGGATTGCCGGTGAACGAAGTCTGTGAAGGTTTGGAAGTCTACCTTGAAGACTTACCAGAGTGATTGGGCGAGGACTGATAGGGGCGGGGTGTCCCGATCTTTCAATGAGATGATAACAATCGATTTGGTGGAGTCGACTTTGACAATCCGACTACAAACGTGCACGACGTTGCGCCTTAGCAATCGCTAAACCAATCTCCTGAGGTTACTGACGATGCCGGAAGCATGGTCAGCCTGACCACGAAGGTCTATTCCTGCAAGCAATCGAAGAACGAGCAAGAATATGATAAAGCAATCTGAATATTGCGAATATATATGAAGTATTGATAATGGTGGGGATCTGTAAGCAGTCTTGGTCTGGTCATTGGACACAAACGAAGAACACAAAGTTGCAATGGCTAAATTTTTACTAAACAAATCCCAAGTCTAAACGATGCCTTAAGGGCTATATTTATAGGGAAATGAGAGGGGATTTCTTCCACCCTAGGCAAGGTGGGACTAAAACACCTCCTAAGTCATTCCCCCTACAATATGGACTCTAAAAATAGATTACATGGGCCTGGCCCAATATAAGGTGGCGCAACACCAATAATAAGCTATGGATGAAATTTATGAAAGGCCATCTTGTATATTTCGTCCATCTTCTTGTATGCCATCATGGTGGCTTCAAAGTCTGGAAATCTCCACTTGAACCTCTGTTCTTGTTCTCTTTGCACGCACCTTCATCTCTGTGCTTGACGATGCTCCAATGTTCATCCTTCTTGTCCGTGCTAGGCCCTTCCATTGCAAGCAACACAAATGTATCTAAGTTAGGCAGCATCATATTCTCATGAACACTAGAAACATTACCAAGAAACGAAAGTACCTGATAATTTAATTGGCATATGCGAGCCCTAGCAATTGTTCCAAGAGGTAGCAGGGGATATGGGTGTAACTGCGGTAGCCATGTCATCATCATCCTCCCCTTCTTGGAAACAAAGTCGTCCTCGGTGTTGCTTAGTCTGAAATGTGGCTAACAAAAGAGACAAGGTGTACACATTGTATATGTATATGTCATCCATTTTTCCTGATCTCAGTTGGGGAACATGTGACATGGTTATATAAGAGCACCCTTCGAAAGTCATGAAATATAAAGCCAATATATTATCACAAGAAGTCAAAGGCATGAAAATATTGCAATTCAGTTTGCACATATAAGTGAAGCTCTTATTCATATCAAAAGATTGACAGTGCTTTTCATTAAACGAGACCAACATTGATGAACCATCACCAAGAGTAGAGGTCATATCAAAATGATTAAACATTGGCACAATTATTTTCAAACGTATTTGATCCAAATTTGAGTTATTCCCTGATTCACATGGTTCTTTCGCATCAATAGTAAATTCAATGGGTTCACTCAAAATTGTTTGATCACATGGCAAAGTCAAATCATCAACAGAGTCCTCTAAAATAGCTGGTATGATGAAAGTAGTAGGTAGCTCATCGCATGGTGCATTTAAATTAACAAGGCACTAATTATACTCATGTGGAGGTGGAAGATTAATACCTTTGTCATTACCTATTATGGTTAACTCAGATGATGTAGGCACTATAGGTGGCGATAGGTCATGTGGTGGAGGTGAAGTAGTGCTCACAACAATGGATGCTGTTGTCATAGTAGGCGCAGTGGTGGAAGGAACAACTGTCGCAACTCTTGGGATTTGCACCTTCCACTTGTTTGTCTTCTAGGCAATACGTCTTGTTATCTCCTGTTCAGCTTTACAAGCAAGATGAAACAAACGGTCCATAGGATAACACTGTTCATGCATTAGTATCTCCTGAATGTCATAGTTTAATCCTCCCCAAAATCTATCCATAAAATCATCTTCAGTTTCTTCTAAAGAGGAATGCAACAAGATAGTTTGTAAATCATCATAATATTTCGTTACAGTGTCACTACCTTTTTTTAAATGCTGCAACTTTTTAATCATGTCACGAGTATAATAAGCGGGGACGAATGTATGTCGCATGGAAAGTTTCAAATCATCCCAAGTAATAGGTATATAATCAGGGTGTAACCGACAATATTCACTCCACCAAACTAAAGCATAACCAGTGAAAGAACCAACCGCAACATTAACTTTTTTACGTTCATCAAAATTATGGGAAGCAAATATATTATTTATGTCAAAATCCCATTCAATATATAAAGCAGGTCTAAAACGGCCATTAAATGATGGTGTAGGAAAATTAACCTGATCATGTGCATTTGGATGTTTATGCACCTCTCGTGATCGTTGTGGAATTTGCATAGGTGGTGGCACGTCTCCCGTGATCGACAAAGCCCATGAATTGACTCTAGATCTTGTCATGATTAGTAGAAACAAGAAACAAAATCCAAAAATAATGTTCCTATAACTACTAGGATGGGGTGATAAAATGCTCACAGTAAAGCAAATATCAATGTCTTATAAGTTCTTACCATGCAGCAGGCGGTGATCGGCGACCAACGGTGTCACGTAACACCAAAAGTTGGGTAAAGCGATTGCCAGTTGAACGTATGGATACATGGTGTACAAATATGTGGAGCTGGGTTGGCTTTATATATGTGAAAAAAATGCTACAACAACATTAATTAATGCAAGATGAACATTCGTTCAAAGTGGTCGAGTGCTGGTCCTAGGCTAGACTGTACTAGAGACGCGAGCCTAAGACAAAGAGGGATTCACGTAACAACTTGACAAACGGATGTGCATGCATAAGCAGGAAGCAACTAGAAAAAATGGGCGTACTGAAAAGGTTGATTTTTTTTCTGTCCTGATGATCTATCTCTCTGTAGTGCGGCACACAACCACCCTCTTTTTTGTTAAACCAAAAGGCCTACTACTCCCTATGCAAATTGATAGCACCTGAACCTTTTGTTTCCTTTCTTTCCTAATTCCTTTCTCCTAGAAAAAAACTGCATATGCTGTTTTTCTTTTTAGGAAACACAACCGAATCAGCCAACAGACTTTTTGAACTCCAACGTGAGGACCTAGGCAAATTCCACGTGCACTTTCCTTTCTTTTTCAATCTCCTTCCTTTAGTCTCCCTCTACTTCTTCTTTTAATTCCTCGTCTCTTTTTTGGCTGATTAGATGCCCTTTTTTCTTCTCTTTGAATACCTTCCAAACTTGGAAACAGATCTGCACTTTATTGTTAACCGATGCAAACCTGCAAAACCGGTCAGGTCTTTCCTTCTTTGTTTTATTCCTTTCCTAATTGAACTCTCTCTCTCCAAAACGTACTCAACTCTTTTTTTTTCAATAAATGTGCCTGGATCTGATCCGACTTGCCTTTTTTCTCTGCAAGATGGCTGCCCTTTTTCTCCTTTATTTTCGCCAAGGAAATTCCAAAACTTAGACACCACCAAGCGAATCAGCCAATTACAGTACTACTCCCTCTTTTATTTCCTTTCCTTCCCTTTTTTTTACCAATCAGATCTCCCTTTATCTATCTCTTTGATTCCTTTCCAAACTCTCTCTTCTTGCCTTTTTTCTTTTGCTCTCTTTCCAAACACACAAATCGGTTAGCACTTTCTTTTACTTGGTTTCCAAAAACGTGAAGAGCAAGGACTCCAAACCGAACAACTTTTTTTATGTCAACGTCCCAAGTAGAAGTCCTTCCATATAGCACAAAATCGTACGTAAAAAGAATATCCGGAGCTTTCCTTTTCTCTCACTCTTCCAAACGTGAAAACAACCACATCTCTTTGATTTACGTGCAGATTTCTTTCCTCCTTTCCAAATAAACAACAGATCCCTTCCCCCCTTTAATCTTTCTTGACTTATTCAGATCACCGCTAAGAATTCATCGTTCGGTTTTGTGTGCTTAGGTACCATGTAAGCAACCAACGAGAAGTCATGATGTGAGAAGGACATCAAGAGCATGAAGAACATCATCCCAACTCAAAAGTCCCGGAACAACCGCCCATGCACCGCCCAACTTCCGCCTAGGCGGTACAACCGCTCGACCAACGGTCAACTACCGGTCAAGCTTCTGACATCAAGCGGTGCAAGGCCGGTACAACACCGGTTCATCCCTGCCACAACCATCTGACCGGTACAACCGCTGAGCACATCCGGAAACGCCTCCAGGAACCAGTACCCGAGCTCCCAGCGGTACAACCGCCCCCATGACCTGTACAACCGCCCTGCCTACGTGCAGCGACAGGGGTTTCACCCCATGTATCCCCCCAACTTACCTCTTGGACTATATATACTTATCCCTTAGCTCCGTACTAGGGTTAGCAAAGGATTAGCTCATATTCTGTGTGAAAGCTTTGCTCATCCACTTGGTTACCTTCTCCTCGGAGATTCGAGCCTCCACCGAAGAAGATCCCCCAAGCGGATTCAAGACCCCTCTTTAGGGAAGAACATCAAGACCTCCTCACGGAGAACTGGTTACCCTTTTGTATCGTCCCTAGTTGATCGTGAATTGTGTATCTTACTTTATGTACTCGAGCATCTAGCCCATGTGTGACTTGTTCTTGTTAGTTTGAGTGTTCCTCTCGTGTTCCCCCTTGTGTTTTCACTCATTCCCCTCTTTGTGTTCCTCGTGTTCTTCGCGGGATCCGCTTCTTTCATGAAAGATCGGCCGATTAGGGTTCCACCCTACATCATGTTGGTATCAGAGCCAACTTGATCACGATTTTGGAGCCTCCCCGTTGTGTTTCTAGCCTTGTTTTGTTGTTTTTCGTACTAATTCGAAAATTCCCAACCAAAAATAGCCCCAAATTTTTTTTGTGACTTGTTGGTGTGTTGATGTTTTGTTGGATTTGATCCGTGGATTTGCTTGGATTCAAGTGGATCTAGCATCTTCCCATTTTTCTCCACCTTCCATCCATGAAATCACTCGAATTTTGACCTCAAAATCATCCTTTTCCGCCCCAAAAACCACCCTGATCCAGATCTTGCGATCTTCCCGACCCCTGCGGTACTACCGTCCCCACGAGTGGAACTACCGCTAAAGTACCAAGCGGTACTACCGCCCCACCCAGTTTCAGTCAAAACCGATTGGCATCTTTGCGTCCACCACTTATACACCATCACCACTTCCGCAAAATACCACCATTGTGCCCGTTTCGCACTCCGACACGTGTTGCCACTTCGAGGTTTGAGAATTTGAGTCGCGGTATCGTATCCTTTTGTGTTTCGCCTATTTAGGTACGGTTCGACATCGACATCATCGCCGCTCATCTTCGCCACGGACACGTCATCAACAACGACAACCTCGACTACAACTTGGTATTTGTGCCACCATTTTGACACCATACCGAAGCAAGAACGGTAAATTCATCTTGGTATTGTAATACATCATTCTTGCCATTACATTAATAGCCATCATAGCCTTACTCCTTTGCGGTACTTACCCATCGAGACTAGCCTTTGAGTATTGCCGGCAACGAGACTTGTGCACATTAGTGATCATACTCCCCATAGCATACATACATCATTGTTGCATATATTGGTATCATCTCTTGTGTCACAAAGTTGTCATCACATACTCATTTGCTATCTTGGTTCGTCAAGCATTGCATGAGAAAAGAGCTCAAACATCAAAGAGCCAAACAAGCTTTTAAGCAAATAGAAAAGATAAGAAAAGAGCTTTTAAGCAAGAACCATAGCATCTGACAACATTAAGATTGTCTTGGATCATATCATAGCAACACCTTGCATACAAAATATTTGGGATAGAAGTCGTTGCATTTTTGCTAAGTAGGTTGTGCACAAGTTCTTGTATCTGCCTATTGTGCAATCGTGCTAGCGTCTCTATAGTGTTGTTCAACAAGAGCATTTTTGTGGATTCCACATTTTGGCTCACCCTTGGTTGCACAACCCCACTTATCTTTTTGCGCGTGTGTTTCTGTGTACCTTATATGCTTGGTCTACTTGTTACATTGCATCTTGCGAATCTTTTCCAATATTATTGAAGCTCACTTACAATTGCATCAAATTTTGTGCCACCATCCTAACCAAGCTCCACCAAAAGCTTTTACTTGTGTAGATGTGAGAAACCGACAAGAACTCGTACCAATTGTGCTATTTCCTTGTCCTACATTGGAGTGATCCTCGATCCACTTTCAACTTCGGTCAAGGTACATTTGGTACTCGTTCTTCTCTTTCTACCACTCACATTTGTCTTGCAATGATGGATAGGCCAAGTACTTCTACAAACCCACTCTTCATGGAGCAAGACGACGACATGAACTCCTTCATCACCAAGAGTCACCTCTTTGGTGCACAACGTGCTTTGCATCAAGAGCAACAAGCTATGAGTGAACGCATCGACAACCTTGCCGCAGACTTGCGACTTTTCGAGCAGCGTACAAGGGAGTACTTCGACCACAAGCTCGATGATCACAAGCAAGAGAATGATGCCAGGATGGACGAAATTCGTGCTTTGTTGCTCAACCGCTCGTCTTCCACTTCAAGAAGGAGCCGTTGAAGCCGCCACTCCGACTTCACCCTCTCCGGCTCAAGTACACCGACATCAAACACTCTTCGCCGAGCCGCGCGCACCGACCATCAAGCAAGCCTCAATCCCCTACGAGACACCGACTCTCAAGAGCGCTGACAACGTCAAACTCAAGAGGCCTTTGCGCTTGCACGAGAACGGCAACGACAACGCCAACATGAAGAGGAAGAGTGAGCACGTCTACACCAAAATGCCCAAGATGCCGAGGCACAACTTCAAGAACAACAACTCCGTGACGCTCAAGCACTTGCGGCGCAACAAGCTCTACGCGATTCGAGTCGATCTCTTGCCGACCGAAGCCGACAAGCCCGTGAACAAGAGGAAGCACTTCGTGAAGAAATTCAAGAACGAAGATTTCAAGCTCGCGTGCATCGTCAAGTTCCTCCTCGAGCTCGACAAGCTCCTCCACAAGCTCGCCAAGAACAACAAGTCAATCCAGAGCATGAAGACAATGGAGATCCTCCACGACAAGAACAACATGACGATAACAACCCTCCGCGCCAAGAGCACCACGAGTTGCACAATCATCAACAACATGGGCGTCCTCATCCCCGACCCCAACACAATGAAGAGCAACGCTATGGCAAACTCAAGTTCACCATGCACAAGTTCAACGGAAGAAACGATCCCGAAGAGTACCTTTCATGGGCATTGAAGATTGACAAGATCTTTCGTTTGCACAATTATAACGAAGAGAAGAAGATCGCAATGGCATCCCTTGAGTTCCAAGACTATGTGCTCATTTGGTGGGAACAAATCATAGAGCACCGAGAGGCAAGAGGTGAACCACCCATCACTACTTGGGCACAAATGACGGATGTCATGAGAGCATGCGTCGTACCTACCAACTACAACCGCGACCTCTTCAAGAAACTCGAACAACTCAAGCAAGGAACAAAGACCGTTGAAGAATATTACAAGGAGATGGAGATTTCAATGATAAGAGCCAATGTCATGGAAGATGATGAGCAAACAATGGCACATTTCTTGAATGGACTCAATCATGCCATCAAGAAGATCGCCGACTTCCAACCATACTCAAATCTCATCGAGCTAGTGCACCAAGCTACCAAAGAGGAACACCAAGTGCAAGATGATTTGAAGTATGCCAAGTTCTCATCCAAGTCCTACGGCTTCTCCAACAACCAAGCTTCAACGACTCCAACACCGACTACAAGACCTTCTACTTCCAACATCGACAAGTCAACTTCCAAGAAAGCTTCGTCAACTACAAGCCATCCTCCTACTAGCAACTTCAAGCCGAGAGCTTCATCATCATCAACCCCAACCGGTGAGACCGTCAAGACGAGTTCCTTCAAGTGTTTCACTTGCGGAGGCCGAGGCCACAAGTCCTACGAGTGCACCAACAAGCGAACCTTGGTCTTCAACGACGATGGCACTTATGACTCCATGAGTGAAGGAGAAATGGAAGCCCTTGAGCAAGTCGCCATGCACCGCCAGGTGAACAATGAAGAAGAACAAGTCTTTTGCGATGAAGACTCAAGCCCCGCACTTGTTGTCTCCAAAGTCTTGACTCTCCAACATCACCAAGAAGAAAACCAATGATGCCACATATTCCACACCAAGGCCGGCATCAATGGACGATCCGTCAAGGTCATCATCGATGGAGGGAGTTGTCATAATCTCGCAAGTGAAGAACTTTGCTCCAAGCTCCAATTGCCCAAGACGAAGAATCCACATCCAACAAAGTTCAATGTCTTAGTGACTCCGGCACCATCCAAGTCGAGCACCGAGTACAAGTCTCCTTCAAAATCGGCGCCTACAAAGACACCTTGGAGTGCGACGCCGTTCCTATGACCGTTTGTCATCTTCTCCTAGGACAGCCTTGGCAATTCGATAGAGGAGGTGTCCACAACGGCCGAATGAACCTCTACATCTTCAAGATGAAGGGCAAGGAGTACGTCCTCCATCCAATGTCTCCAAGTCAAGTGATCGCCGACAAGCAAGCCACCCATCGTGGAGATCATAGTGAGAAAGCGAGCCACCAAAAAGAGAGTGAGCGCCACAAGCCAAAATTGAGTGCCTCCACAATGAGCGAAAACAAGAACCTAGTTCTATTTGCCACCAAACATGAGATAAGAGAAGTGTGTGAGAACCCATCTAGTGTCCTACACTACGTCCTCGTGTGCAAGGACAATGCACGACAAACTAACACTTCTCACACTCTTCCTCTAGTGTTGTCTTCTCTTTTGCAGGAATTTCAAGATGTTTTCCCCGATGAGCTACCTCCGGGTCTACCTCCTCTATGAGGCATTGAGCACCAAATCGACCTCATCCCCGGAGCACCTCTTCCGAACAAAGCTCCATACCGTGTCAACCCCGACGAAACAAAAGAAATACAAAGGCAAGTAAAGCATCTCATGGACCACGGACATGTGCGTGAAAGTTTGAGCCCTTGTGCCATTCCGGTCATTCTTGTGCCAAAACATGATGGTAGTTTTCGCATGTGCTCCGATTGTAGACCTATCAATGCTATCACCGTTCGCTATAGGTATCCCATTCCACGCCTAGATGATATGCTTGATGAGCTTAGCGGTGCCACTATATTTTCCAAAATTGATCTTAAGAGTGGTTACTATCAAATCCGCATACAAGATAGTGATGAATGGAAAACCGCCTTCAAAACCAAGTTTGGTTTGTATGAGTGGTTAGTCATGCCCATGGGTCTTTCGGAAGCACCGGGCACTTTTATGCGCCTTATGAATCATGTCTTTCGCCCTTACATTGGTATATTTGTTGTGGTCTACTTTGATGACATTCTTGTGTTTAGCAAATCTATCAAAGAGCATGTCACCCATGTCCGCACCATTTTGCAAACTCTTAGAAAAGAGCGCCTCTATGCTAATATGGAGAAATGTATTTTTGGTGTTGATAAGCTCATTTTCTTGGGTTTTGTTGTTTCTTATAAGGGTGTTCATGTTGATGAGTCCAAGATCAATGCTATTAAGACTTGGCCGCAACCAACCAACTTGCATCAAGTGTGTAGTTTTCATGGCCTTGCGGGTTTCTATCGTCGCTTTGTGAAGGATTTTAGCACCATTGCTTCGCCTTTGCATGCTTTGAGCAAGAAGAATGCACCTTTTGTTTGGGGACCATCCCAAGATACCGCATTCAATGAGCTTAAGAATTTGCTCACTCATGCTCCCGTGCTTGCTTTACCCAACTTCGACAAACCTTTTGAAATTCATTGCGATGCTAGTGGTAATGGCATAGGATGTGTGTTAACGCAAGAGAAGCGCCCCATAGCTTACTTTAGTGAGAAACTTTCCGCAGAGCAACTCAATTACCCCATCTATGACAAAGAGCTATATGCTTTAGTCCGCGTTTTGCATGAATGGGAACATTACCTTCGTCCCCATGAGTTTATCATTCATGACGATCATGAGACCCTCAAGTATATTAAGGGTCAAACCAAGTTGAACAAGCGTCATGCTTAATGGAGTGAATTTATTGAGTCTTTTCCTTATGTCATCAAGTACATCAAGGGTAAAGAAAACATCGTAGCGGATGCTCTTTCCCGCATATGGATGCTTGTCACGCAACTTGAGTTAGATGTCATTGGCTTCGACCATATCAAAGACTTGTATGAGCATGATGCAACTTTTGCTACTCCTTATGCCAAGTGTTTGTCGAATACATCTTGGGAACGCTATTACATCAAACATGGCTATCTTATGAGAGCTAACAAACTTTACATCCACGAGTCATCTCTTTGTTTGTTGCTTTTGCAGGAATCGCATGGAGGAGGCTTAATGGGACATTTCGGCCGCAACAAGACGTTCGCCACGCTCTCGAAGAACTACTTTTGCCCAAGATGTTTCGGGACGTCAATTGTTTCACCAACCGATGTTCTACATGTCGCAAAGCTAAGTCCAAAGCTCAATCTCATGGCCTCTATATGCCTCTACCAATTCCATACCAACCATGGGAAGACATTAGCATGGACTTTGTACTTGGTTTGCCTAGGACTCGAAATGGGAAAGATTCCATATTTGTCGTTGTGGACCATTTCTCAAAAATGGCACATTTTATTCCTTGCAACAAGATAGACGATGCTTCACATGTTGCTAATCTCTTTTGTAGGGAAATATTGCGTCTCCATGGTGTGCCAAAGACCATCGTCTCGGACCGTGACTACAAGTTCCTTAGCTACTTTTGGAAGACCCTATGTGCCAACCTCGGAATCAAGCTACTATTCTCCACGGCGTACCATTCTCAAACCAACGGCCAAACGGAGATGACAAACCGCACACTCTCCGCTCTACTTCGAGTACTCATCAAGAAGAACATCAAGGAGTGGGAGGAGTGTCTACCCATCGCCGAGTTCGCCTACAACCGAGCAAGACACTCAACAACCGGCAAGTCCCCTTTCAAGGTCGTCTA
The DNA here is from genome assembly GCF_003073215.2 of Triticum urartu. Taxonomy (NCBI): domain Eukaryota; kingdom Viridiplantae; phylum Streptophyta; class Magnoliopsida; order Poales; family Poaceae; genus Triticum; species Triticum urartu. Next base: position 285,803,590 of record NC_053023.1, on the reverse strand, counting down.
CGGATTCAACCCTTTGTCATCATTGGATATTCTACCTCTACCACTCCAAGAGCGAATCAATTTGGACGCAAGTGCATGAGCGACCCATCTCAAGAAGGTTCATGAAGATACAAGAAACACCATCGAGCGCCAAGTACAACGCCTTGCGACCAAGCTCAACGTCAACAAGCACCCTATGATATTCAACATTGGAGACCTCGTGTGGCTACACCTTCGCAAGGACCGCTTTCCCCAAGAACGCAAGTCCAAACTTCGACCACGAGCGGACGGACCCTTCAAGGTGCTCGCACGCTACAACGACAACGCTTACAAGATCGACCTCCCCCGTGACAAGTACAACGTGAGCGATATCTTCAATGTCAATGACCTCTCGCCTTTCCATGGTGATGAAGAATTCGATCCGAGGACGGATCTTCCCCAAGGGAGGGGAGATGATGCAGAGCATCCCAAGGTCATCCCCATGGACCTACCTACATCTCCCACGACACCACTTTGACCAATGACAAGAGCCCGTGCGAGAGCCATTGAGAACGAGGTTAACTCTCTCCTTGTTGAACTTCCCTTTTACCAACTTGAGACATGGCTACTACCTTAAACAGAGATGCTTTGTGTGCTTAGGTGCCATGTAAGCAACCAAGGAGAAGTCATGATGCGAGAAGGACATAAAGAGAATGAAGAACATCATCCCAGCCCAGAAGTCCCGGAACAACCGCCCATGCACCACCCAACTACCGCCTGGGTGGTACAACCGCTGGACCACTAGTCGACTACCGGTCAAGCTTTTGACATCAAGCGGTGCAAGGCCGGTACAACACATGTTTATCCCTGCAACAACCACCTGACCGGTACATCCACCCCTGGCACCGGTACAACCGCCGAGCACATCCAGAAACGCCTCCAAGAACCAGTACCTGAGCTCCCAGCGGTACAACCGCCCCCATGACCTGTACAACCGCCCTGCCTACGTGCAGCGACAGGGGTTTCACCCCATGTATCCCCCCAACTTACCCCTTGGACTATATATACTTGTCCCTTAGCTCCGTACAAGGGTTAGCAAAGGATTAGCTCATATTTTGTGTGAGAGCTTTGCTCATTCACTTGGTTACCTTCTCCTCGGAGATTCGAGCCTCCACCGGAGAAGATCCCCCAAGCGTATTCAAGACCCCTCTTTAGGGAAGAACATCAAGACCTCCTCACGGAGAAGAACCGGTTACCCTTTTGTATTGTCCCTAGTTGATCGTGGATCGTGTATCTTACTTCATGTACTCAAGGATCTAGCCCATGTGTGACTTGTTCTTGTTAGTTTGAGTGTTCCTCTCGTGTTCCCCCTTGTGTTTTCCCTCGTTCCCCTCTTTGTGTTCCTCGTGTTCTTCACGGGATCCGCTCCTTTCGTAAAAGATCGGCTGATTAGGGTCCCACCCTACATAAGAGGGTCTATTTCCCGCAAGCAATGAAGAACAAGCAAGAAATTGAAATTGCAATCTGGATATTGCGAATATAAGAGGAAAGCTTTATTGATGAATGTGGGGTTCTGTGACGTCTTGGTCTGGTCGTTGGACACAAACGAAGTACACGAAGTTGCAGCTATGGCGAACTTTTATTCTAAACAAAACCCAAAGTCAAAACGACGCCCTAAGGGCTGTATATATGGAGGAAGAGGGGGGGATTTCGTGGCTGTTGGAGGAGGGGTCCGAAACCAACCCTAACTCTTGTTTCCCCACACATACGGACTCTAAAAACAGCCTATACTTAAGTATTTCGAAAATACATGGGCCTGGCTCAATAATAAGGTAACGCAGCACCTAAAATAGCCTCTGGACGAAATTTATGAAGTGGCATCTTGTATATTTCGTCCAAGGCTTCATGCACTCCTTATGGTGGCTTCAAAGTCCTGAAATCATCACTTGTAACTCTGTTCTTGACCCCCTTGCGCATGCCATCATCTCCATGCTTGAACTTGATCCAAGGTTCATCTTTCTTGTCCAAGCTAGGACCTTCATTTGTAAGCAAAACAAATGTATCCAATTTAGGCAGCATCATATTCTCATGAACATTAGAATCGTTACCAAGAAACAAAAGTACCTGGTAATTCAATTGGTGTGCGCGAGCTCTAGTAATTGGTCCAGTATGTATAGAAGCAGGGGCTATGGGTGTAACAATGGTATTGATGTCCTCATCAAAAGTGGATCCCTCAAAATACTAAGAAGACATGTTGGCTCAAGCTCAAAGCTCAGGACTCTACATTTTCTATTTTAGTGATCCAAGATCACATTGAGTCCACAGGAAAGCCAATACTATTAAAAGGGGATGAGGTGTTGCTTAATGGCTTGCTTGCTCAAGGGGCTTAGTGATATGCTCCAAAACCCTCAACTACTTCCTCATATCCACATATGTTCCAAACCAAAAGTCAAACTCGGCCCCACCGAAATTTCCCACCCGGCTCCATCGAGTTCACTTGACATAGCCACTGCCACAAACCCTGGTTGTTTCAGTCTCACCGATAGGGATCTCGGTCTCACCGAGATGGGATTGCAACCTCTCTATTTCCCTTCATAACGTTTCGGTCCAACCGAGATGAGCGATGGGTCCCACTGAGATTGCAATGCAAACTCTCTGTTTCCCCTTCATAATGTTTCAGTCTAACCGAGATGGGTGAATCGGTCCCATCGAGTTTGCTTGACCAACTCTCTGTTTGCCTATTACCAAAATCGGTCCCACCGAATTTGTGTAATCGGTCTCATCGAGATTACGTTATGCCCTAACCCTAATGGAATCGGTCCCACTGAAAATCCTAACGTTCACATTTTGAACTAAATCTGTCGACCGAGTTTCATGATTTGGTCCCACCGAGTTTGGTGATTTGTGTGTAACGGTTAGATTTTGTGTGGAGGCTATATATACCCCTCCACCCACTCTTCATTCATGGAGAGAGCCATCAGAACATGCCTACACTTCCAACACATATTTTCTGAGAGAGAACCACCTACACTTGTGTTGTGGTCAAGATATTCCATTCCAACCACATAAATCTTGATCTCTAGCCTTCCCCAAGTTTCTTTCCACTCAAACCCTCTTTCCACCAAATCCAATACTATGAGAGAGAGCCGAGTGTTGGTGAGACTATCATTTGAAGCACAAGAGCAAGCAGTTCATCATCAACACACCGTCTATTACCTTTTGGAGAGTGATGTCTCTTACATTGGTTAGGTGTCACTTGGGAGCCTCCGTCAAGATTGTGGAGTTGAACCAAGGAGTTTGTACGGGCAAGGAGATCGCCTACTTCGTGAAGATCTACCCTAGTGAGGCAAGTCCTTCGTGGGAGATGGCCATGGTGGTATAGACAAGGTTGCTTCTTCGTGGACCCTTCGTGGGTGGAGCCCTCCGTGGACTCGCGCAACCGTTACCCTTCGTGGGTTGAAGTCTCCATCAATGTGGATGTACGATAGCACCACCTATCAGAACCACCACCTATCTAAACAAAACCCAAAGTCAAAACAATGCCCTAAGGGTTGTATATATGGAGGAAGAGGGGGGATTTCGTGGCCCTTGGAGGAGGGGTCCGAAACCAACCCTAACTCTTGTTTCCCCACACATACGGACTCTAAAAACAGCCTATACTTAAGTATTTCGAAAATACATGGGCCTGGCCCAATAATAAGGTGACGCAACACCTAAAATAGCCTTTGGACAAAATTTATGACGTGGCATCTTGTATATTTCGTCCAAGGCTTCATGCACTCCTTATGGTGGCTTCAAAGTCCTGAAATCATCACTTGTAACTCCGTTCTTGACCCCCTTGCGCATGCCATCATCTCCATCCTTGAACTTGATCCACGGTTCATCTTTCTTGTACAAGCTAGGACCTTCATTTGTAAGCAAAACAAATGTATCCAATTTAGGCACCATCATATTCTCATGAACATTAGAATCGTTACCAAGAAACAAAAGTACCTGATAATTCAATTGGCGTGTGCGAGCTCTGGTAATTGGTCCAGTATGTATAGCACCAGGGGCTGTAGGTGTAACAATGGTATTGATGTCCTCATCATCCTCCCCTTCTTGAAATGAAGTCGTCCTCGATGAAAGCTCATCTTCCTCACCCAAATAAGGCTTCAAATCTGCAATGTTAAAAGTGGGACTAACCCCAAAATTTGCAGGCAGCTCAAGTTTATATGCATTATCATTTATTTTCTCTAACACCTTAAAAGGACCATCAACACATGGCATTATCTTTGATTTGTGCAAATTAGGAAATCTATCCTTACGCAAATGTAACCAAACAAGATCTCTAGGTGCAAACACAACATGTTTTCTATTTAGCATTCATATGCTCAATGTTTTCCTTAGTTAACTCATGCATTTTTAAAATCAATTCAGCATGTTCTTTAGCATCAAAATTAAACTTCTCCGAAGATGGAAGAGGCAACAAATCAATAGGTGCACGAGGTAGGAAACCATACACAATTTCAAAAGGGCACATCTTAGTAGTAGAATGCAATGAACGATTATAAGAAAATTCAATATGAGGCAAGCATTCTTCCCACATTTTTCTTCTTATTCTTCAAAACAGCCCTAGGCATAGTAGACAATGTTCTATTGACTACTTCAGTTTGTCCATCAGTTTGGTGGTGACAACTAGTACTAAAAAGTAGTTTAGTCCCAAACATAGCCCATAAACATCTACAAAAGTGGCAAAGAAATTTAGTATCACGATCTGAAACAATAGTATTTGGCACACCATGCAAGCGAATAATTTCACGAAAGAACAAATCAGCAACATTAACAACATCATCGCTTTTATGACATGGTATAAAGTGTGCCATTTTCGAGAACCTATCCACGACAACAAATATGCTATCCCTCCCCTTCTTTGTTCGAGGTAAACCTAAAACAAAGTCCATAGATATATCCTCCCAAGGAACACTAGGTACATGCAAAGGCATATATAAACCATGAGGATTGAGTCGTGACTTAGCTTTTTGACATGTAGTGCAGCGAGCAACAAAACGCTCAACATCCCGTCTCATCTTTGGCCAAAAGAAATGTGTAGCAAGTATATCCTTCGTCTTCTTGACGCCAAAGTGTCCCATTAATCCTCCTCCATGCGCCTCCTGCAATAATAAAAGACGAACAGAGCTAGCTGGAATGCATAGCTTGTTAGCACGAAACATAAATCCATCATTAAGAACGAACTTGTTCCATGTTCTCCCTTCCTTACAATTCCGCAATACATCTTTAAATTTGGCATCATGCACATATTGATCTTTGATGGTCTCCAAACCAAATATTTTAAAGTCAACTTGTGAAAGCATAGTATAACGACGAGACAAAGCATCAGCAATAACATTTTCTTTACCCTTCTTGTGTTTAATGACATAAGGGAAAGTCTCAATGAATTAAACCCATTTAGCATGTCTACGGTTCAGTTTTGCTTGACTTTGAATGTGTTTCAAAGATTCATGATCAGAATCTATAACAAATTCTTTGGGCCATAAATAATGTTGCCATGTTTCTAAGGTGCGAACAAGAGCATAAAATTGTTTATCATAAGTAGAATAGTTCAGACTAGGCCCACTCAATTTTTGAAAAAAGTATGCAGCAGGTTTGCCATCTTGTAATAACACACCTCCTAATCCAATTCCACTAGCATCACATTCAAGCTCAAAAGTCTTATTAAAATCATGAAGTTGGAGTAAAGGAGCATGTGTCAACTTATCTTTCAATACCGTGAAGGCTTCTTCCTGTGCGCTACCCCAAACAAAAGGCACATCCTTGTTTGTAAGATCGTTGAGAGGTGCAGCAATGGTGCTGAAATCTCTCACAAATGCCTATAGAATCCAGTGAGGCCAAGGAAACTCCTCACTTGTGTGATCGTTTTGTGCTGCGACCAACTCTCAATAGCTTCAATCTTGGCTTTATCAACTTGAATTCCCTATGGAGTAACAACATAGCCAAGAAAAGATACTCGGTCGGTGCAAAAGGTGCACTTTCCAAGGTTACCAAACAAACATGCATCACGTAGAGCAATAAAAACAACACGTAAATGTTCCAAATGTTCCTCCAAAGATTTGCTATAAATCAATATGTCATAAAAGTAAACTACCACAAATCGTCCAATGAAAGCTAGTAAAAGTTTGTTCATTAATCTCATGAAAGTACTAGGTGCATTAGTTAACCCAAAAGGCATGACTAACCACTCATATAATCAAAACTTAGTTTTAAATGTTGTTTTCCATTCATCTCCCAATTTCATACGAATTTGATGGTATCCACTACGCAAATCAACTTTGGAGAATATTGTAGAGCCACTCAATTCATCAAGCATATCATCTAGCCTAGGAATAGGATGATGATAACGAATAGTAATATTATTAATGCCTCTACAATCAACGCACATACGCGATGTACCATCCTTTTTCGGCACTAAAATGATAGGAACAGCACAAGGACTAAGGGATTCGCGTATATAACCTTTGTCGAGCAGTTCTTGTACTTGACGCATAATCTCCTTCGTCTCCTCTGGATTGGTACGGTATGGTGCGCAGTTAGGTAATGATGCACCGGGAATTCAGTCAATTTGATGCTCAATCCCTCTAATAGGTGGTAATCCCGGTGGCACGTCTTGTGGAAAGACGTCAGCGAACTCCTGCAAAATGTTAGTGACAGCAGGGGGCAAAGAGGAAGGCACGTCCTCGAATGAAAATAATGCCTCTTTGCACACAAAAGCATAGCAAACATATTTGCTAAAATCTAGATCATCAATATCAGATTTGGTGGCAAGTAAACATGCACTTTTCAATTTAATTTCAGAAACAACACTAGATGGTTTATTATTAGGCTTCATTTGTTGCTCAAATTCTTTTGCCACAATCTGATTTTCACTCTTATTTTTCTCCTGTTTTACTTTATTAGCTCTATTAATATCATCTTTCAAAATGGAATCAGGAGTCATAGGAAGCAAAGTAATATTTTTATCCTTATGAACAGGAGTATACTGATTGTTTCTACCATGTGGTCTTGATGTGGGGCATCCTATGGACATCACCATGTCAAGATTCCATTTGGCAAGTGACACGTGCCACACCTACTTCATACATACAAAGGTGAATCATCTCCTTTACACGTGTCCACTTGTACTTCTCGAGGATGGTATACTACTTGACCCCTCTCTCGTATGCATACATAGATGTAAGTGGAGCTACACATTCATCAAGGAGGAGTCCAAGAATAAGAGAACATCTACACCATCCAAGAGGGAAGCCTGGAAGCGGGGAAGGAAGCGCCAAGAAGAATGCAGCAGCTCCCAGGCAACCCCGTGCGCACGGGCCCCTCGGACCCCATGCCCACAGGCCTCCCAGGCTAGCGGTCCTGAAGTCCCCGTGCCCACGGCGTGTACCGTGCCCACGGGCCTCACGGACCCCGTGCGCATGGGCCCTTGCGTCAGGTCTCTAGATACCCCATGCGCATGGGCTCCACTTACCCCGTGCACACGGGGCCCCTGTGTGATGCTGCAGGCTTTGCCCTTGTTTTACCATTTCGCCCCCACTTATCCATCTCTTTGCCTAGGACTATATATACTCCTCCATCTCCTCCATTTAGACGTAGCTATGAATATATCTAAACACTAGAGCTTAGCTCATGTATCTCCCCTTGTGGGATTCCTCTTGAGAGAGAGACACTCCATTGGAGTTCAAGGCCTCCATTGGAGAAGATCCCTAGTGGATAAAGACCCCTTGTGGGAAGGATCTATCTAGATCATCAAGCCCTCGTCTCCTTCATAGGATTTGGGATGAACTGTACCATGTATCTTATTTCCCTTTGATTGTTCATGTACCCTGTGGGTCTTATGTGTTTGATTGTCTAGTGGATGTGTGATTGGACTTGTTCTTAAGTGTTCCTCTTGTTTTCCCTCTTGTGTTCATCTTGTTCTTGGGGATTCCCCCTCCAATTCATGAAAGATCTCCACTTAGGGTTCCACCCTACACCATTTTGGTATCATGAGCCAAGGTTTCTCACGAAATTGGAGCCCCCCTCTTTGTTTTCTAGCCTAGTTTTGTTGATTTCGTCCTAAATTCGAAAATTCCCCACCAAAAATAGCCGCATTTTTTTGTGATTTGTTTGTTTGGATGATGTTTTGTTGGATTTGATCCATGGATTTGCTTGATTTCAAGTGGATCTAGCTTTCCTCCACCTTCCCCTACCTTCCGTCCTTCGATTTAGACCCCAATTTCGAATTTACCCACGGATCCGGAGCAGTTCATCCGCTCACAGAGCACCCCGTGCACACGGGCCATCGGGACCCCGTGCACACGGGACCCCATGCACACGGGCCAGACAGACCCCGTGCGCATGACCCTTCCAGTGCGCTTCGGCCGCTGTCCCTTCGACCTCCCACCCTCCCATACCACCCCCATACACCCCAGCTACACCAAAGCAAAGAGATCCATCCATTTGGAGCCCAGATCGGGCAGAAATCCGCCACACTCGCGTGTCCCAGGTGACCCCGTGCCCTCGGGTTGTGTACCGTGCGCACGGCACCCCGTTCCCACAGGCCCTAGACCCCGTGCGCACGGCCCCCCCTACAGCAGCCGCGTGCACTTCACCATTTCGGCCATAACTTCCACATCCGGAGTCCGATTGTCGCGTTCTTTACCTTGTTGAGTAGCTATTGACATCCCCCATCCACCTAGATAGGTTCCATCACCATTTGACTCCATAAAAATTTTCACATTTTGGCATCTTTGCATAATCCTTCCACCATACCATCCGCAAAATCCACCATATCCTTCCGCAACCTAACCCATTTTGCTCCATTTAGCATTTGTGGTTGTTTGAGTGGTGACTTGAGTCTCCTAAGGTGTTTCGGCTACTTAGGGACGGTTGCTTCTTCATCATCCATCACCACCACTTCCACATTGCCATCTCCGCTACCACCATTTGACTTGTGTCCGTGAGATTTTGAGTTCACGGTTTTTTACCGTTTCCTAAGGTGTTTCAGCTACTTAGGGACGAGTCTCCATCATCTTGGTATCTACATTGAGAACACCGCCACTCACCATCTTCAAGGACGGTAACCTCGACGACACCATTGTACATTCCCCTTGCAATTCCATTGATAACCCCTAACCCCTTTTGCGTCACTTGCCTATCGAGACTAGCCATTTGAGTATTGCCGGCAACATTACTTGTGCACATTAGTGATCTACACCTTCCATTGCATACATACCATGTCATATTGGTATCATCATATCATCTCTTGTGTGACAAGATTGTTCCCGCATATACACAATTGCTATCTTGGTTTGTGCATTTCGCATAGTGGCCATAAAAAAAGAGAATAAGCTTTTAAGCAAAAGAAAAGAGAGCAAAGATCTTGTAAGCGAGAGCCATAGCATCATACCACATTGTGCATAAGATTGTCATATCCGATCATCTTGGATCACCTTGAGAAGAACAAAGGGAACATCATACACATAGCATACGTGGGATAGAAAGCTCATACATTTTGCATCTTATAGGTTGTGCACAAGTGTCGTATCCGCCTATTGAGCAATCGTGCTAGCGTCTCTCTTGAGTTGTGCAACACGAGCGTTTTCCGTGGATTCCACATTTTGTGCTCATTCCTTGGTTGCACGACCCCATTTATCTATCTGTGTGTGTTTTCGTGTGCCACATATTGCTATTGGTATACTTGTTTCACTTTGCGAATTTGTGAATATTTTCCAACATTATTGACTCTTGCTAACATTTTGCATAAAAATTTTGTGCCACTATCCTCACCAAGCTCCTCCTTAAGCTTTACTTGATAGGTGTGAGTGAACATGTCCGGTACCAATTCCACTATTCTTTCATCTCACATTCAGTGATACAAGATACATCCTCAACTTTGGGAAAAGGTAGCTTGGTATTGTTTATCTCATTTCCTACTCACCTTTGCTCGAGTTTTGTGATGGATAGGCAAGGCATTTCACCTCCGGTCTACAACCACGACAACGAGTTCGATGCTATCAAGAACGTCATCGATGCCAAGATGGACAAGCAAATGGAGGAGCTCAAGGCCCTCATCAAGAACCGCAAGCGGTCCTCCTCATCTTCGAGAAGACGCTCAAGTGCAAAGACTTCCGTGCTACCATCTGCGGCAAGTACACACAAGCATCGACATCGACAAGACCATGAAGAGTGACCTACTGGACGAGAGTTGGCTTCTCTGCCACCCCTGTGCACACGGGCCCTCGACCCTCGTGCACACGGCCTCCAGCCCCTCCGTGCGCACGGGCCATACAGTACAGCAACATCGACTACAAGGCTACGACTTCTTCAATACCTTTGGCATCTTCACCAAGTGACTTCAAGGCATCTTTGCCTTCGGACGTACGACATCTTCGCCTACTCCACGAGCTCAAGTCCACTACTCCCTTGAGCTACTACGACCTCGACACCAACCACGAGATTCCTTTCTATGGGACTCTAGAACCCGAGGAGTATCTTGAGTGGGAGCGTTTGATGGACGACTTCCTCAAGATACATCAAGTCCATCCCGAAGATCAAGTGAAGTGCGCCTCAAGAAACTTCCACGACTACGCGTCCACATGGTGGCTTCATGCACCTTTGGAGAGCTACGACATGAGTTGGCGCAAGACGAAGAGAGGTTTGAGGCAAGAGTTCGTGCCTCCAACCTACACGGAACAACTTCCACGCCAATTGGAGAACACCATCCAAGGATCCAACTCCATCGATGAGTACTTCAAGGAGATGAAGCATGCCTTGCGACGTGCCGGCATGGATGACCCCATGTCAATGAAGTTCCACTTCATGATGGGATTGAACAACGACATCTCCAAGCCTATCTTCCTCGAGAACTACAAGTCCCTCGACGACAACTACATTGGTGCTCTCAAGGCCGAACAAGAACTCATGAAGGCCAAGGCTTCTCCACCCCAAGCACACTTCTCGAAGACCAAGCTCCAACACGACGAGCATGAGGCTAGTACCACCATGATGTCCAAGCCCGACGAGCTCCAAGACGATGCTCCCAAGTTCGACTTCACCGCCATCCCTCTTTGTGGCATTGATGATGCCAAGTCTCCTATGACTCTTTTTCAAGACAGTGCGGCGACGAGTTCAACTACGGAGACCTTCAAAGACCAAGCTTTGGAGGTGAGCGACATGGTGGCGAGCAAGGATGATGCTCCCATCTTAGGAGGCGAGAGTGATGATGTTCCATCTTCGGCCTTCATCCATGGCGACGGCGATGAGATGGTTGAGTATGTCACCTCAACCACGGCGACGCATGATGACTTGAGTAACTTTTTCCACCATATTGAGAGTGAGAGTGACTTCACCACTAGCCCCATATATGATGTGTTTCCACAATTCCCATGTGAGGAGAGCCACAACCCCCACCTCTTGATTGAGAAGAGTGACTCCACCATATGTGAGTTTGAGTGCACCTATTGTGAGGGAATGAGTGAACCACCACATAGAGAGAGTGAGGTAGTTGATAGGGCATGTGAGGCCACTATGATTTCTAACGACTTAACCTCTACCTCTATTGTGTCTTCTCATTTGGTGCTAGGTCCCTTATATGATGACGCGCCGATTCTCGACGACTTCGTCCTACCTTTGGACAAGACAATGGCCATGGTGGAATATGATGCACCCCCCCCACATGGTTCCATCAAGATGAAGATGACCACCATTTGGTCTTTACCACCTCACCTACACCACTTTAGTGGAATGAACAAGGTAACATAGGTGAAGGTGATGCTCTAGTCCCACTAGTGGACATTCTTGACGTTGATTGCTTGCATGATGTTGATCAACCTATTTCCATGCTTCATGCTAGTGTGACTTCCCCATGCGATGATTTACCCATTTATGATGAGTATGATGATTGCCATGTGGAGTCTATTAGTTGTGATGCCATGTTACATAGGATTTCTTGTGCTAATTCTCTCGGTCACATCATGTTTGCCAATCCGCTTGACTTGTCATATGCTATGCATGAGATCGACCACATGTCATATTTGCAATCTCTTCATAGTGACTATGCATATGCCATTAAGATTAACCCAATTTGCACTTATGGCATAGATGACATGCCCATGGTTATTGGCATTTGTTTTTCTTGTGATGATATTGATATGCTCCCTTTGCATCATTTATCTCATATGCCATGCCATGAACACCTAGCTTCGGATATGCATTGTTTTGGATGTTGTCCATTTTCTCCATATGATGTTTCCATTATTGCTCATGAGGAGACCCCCATAATTTCCTCATACATTTTAGGAGATTTTGATTCATCCCATTCATTGCATGATCCCAATACTTGTGCGCACCATATGCTTTCCATGAATTATGTTCCATATACTTCCATTCTCAATTTGTGTCCCCATCGTGTCATACATAATAACTATTCTTTCATGATGGATGACATGTTCTTATACCATGCATCAAATTTCTTTGAGCAATGCTTATCTTGTGCTAACTCACACAATGCTTATCTTGTACATTTACCACACGCACAATTTCTTTGGTTTGTGTCTCTTTTGTGTAGGTACCCATGAATACTTGTCAACCTCACAATCCCACGAGTTGACAAAACGAACTCTAGAGAGCAACGATGACTTGGGATCCCATGGATTGTCTTTCCCACCGCTCTCTTCGCGCAAATACTTCGCGCATTTCTTCTACATGACCCTCACTTGGCTATGGGTTATTGTCCATTATATATCCTTTGCCCATCTTGCCATGTTCACTTTGCATGATATGATTATTCATATGCCTTTGCCATGCATTTGTGACCCATGCTTTGCATTACACATGATGATTGATTCTCATATTTGTATGTGTATTTGCAAGCTTGGTGGAGATATTGCTTGTTATTGCCATGTCTACTTTGTGCCCCATGCCTATGATGATACTATGATCTTGCTTTGTGTTTGTGCTTGCGATATGTCATGTGCATTGCCTATGCCTATTACTTTCTCACATGACATGATTGCCATTATTTACTCTAGTATGTTGCATCTTCGCACTACTAGCTTGGACGACTTGTTTCCTATGATTGCTTGCCTTGTTGCATCACCGATGACTCATACTTGCTCACTTCATGCGGTTGATGACAACCATCTACATGCTTATCACATGATTATTATTGCTTCTTGTCATATATCTCCCCATGTTGCCTCTCTCATTCTAGATGATTTGCCATGTATTGAGTGCAACTATGCCTTTAGTCTTGCTAATGAGATTGCCCCCATAGCATTCTCGCATATATTTGGAGATTCAAACATATTTCTTGTGAAGCATGCTTGTCTTACCCCTTTGCACCATATACCTAGTGCCATGAATATTGCCATTGTTGCATCATATTATTCTTGCACTTGTGTTTCTAATGGTTATGTGCAAGAGAAGAGAACCATCATGATGGACGATGTGTTTATCTACCGTGCGCATACGTTCTTTGCTTTGTTTTGTTCATGTGTAGGATACTTGGACATTCTGTCGACTTCCGCTTCACATGAGTTGACCATTCAAGCTCTTGAGAGCGAGCCTCATACATTCGACCACGACTCGCTTCTCCAACACCTTTGCTACCTCTTCGGCATTGTGAAGAATGCACAAGGACACGCCTTCAAGGTGACATCTTTCTTGAGCATGGCTATTGCGGATCATACTACTTGTGTTGCTTGCACCATGAGACTTATTGTTCATCATGATATATATGCCTTGTATGTTGCATCCAATTCTTGGATTACTTGCTCCTCTCATATGTTTGGTTGCAACAGTCATCACTTCACATATGACATGTTCCATCGATTGCTACATGCTTGCCTTGATTGCCTCACACATGATGAACACTTGCTCTTTCTATTGTGTTGAGTGCCACACTATATTCACTACACCCCATGCACATTATGCTTGGATTGTCTTGCACTTGACCCATGTTTTTAGACACCTCATTCTATTTGGTGTTGTGAATGATTCCTATGCCTACCATAGACCTTTTGTTGAGCACATTGCGCATTCTTGCTATGATCTTGAGGTTGATGCTTGTTCACTTGTCACACATATTAGCATCTTTACCTCCCATTTGCATACTTGTTTCCATGATGTCCTTGATTGTGCTCACCTTATATGCTTAAATGCCATGCCACACTTCTTTGTCAAACCATATGCTATGCTTGATGACAACACTTGTTGGGTGAACCACCTCTTGAATGCTTGGTTTTGCTCTTACACCAACCACATTTGTTTTTCCATGTTCTTGTTATCTTTGCTCCTTTTGAAGGAATTACAAGATGGTATGACATCGGAGAGTGCCCATTTGGAAATACAAGATGATGAATGCTTTGGTGATCGTCCACTACTACACGTCAACATCATCTCTTTCCAATGGTGATTTGGCTTTCGATCCGAGGTCGGATCTTTCCCAAGGGGGAGGGGATGATGCGGAGCATCCTATGGACATCACCATGTAAAGAGTCCATTTGGCAAGTGACACGTGCCACATCTACTTCATACATACAAAGGTGAATCATCTCCTTTACACATGTCCACTTGTACCTCTCGAGGATGGTATACTACTTGACCCCTCTCTCGTATGCATACATAGGTGTGAGCGGAGCTACACATTCATCAAGGAGGAGTCCAAGAAGAAGAGAACATCTACACCATCCAAGAGGGAAGCCTGGAAGCGGAGAAGGAAGCGCCAAGAAGAAGGCAGCAGCTCCCAGGCAACCCCGTGCGCACGGGCCCCTCCGACCCCGTGCCCACGGGCCTCCCAAGCTAGCGGTCCTGAAGACCCCGTGCGCACGGGCGTGTACCGTGCCCACGGGACCCCCATTCCCACGGGCCTCACGGACCCCGTGCGCACGGGCCCTTGCGTCAGGTCTCTGGATACCCCGTGCGCACGGGCTCCACTTACCCCGTGCACATGGGCCCCCCCTGTGTGATGCTGCGGGCTTTGCCCTTGCTTTACCATTTCACTTCCACTTATCCCTCTCTTTGCCTAGGACTATATATACTCCTTCATCTCCTCCATTTAGACTTAGCTAAGAATAGATCTAAACACTAGAGCTTAGCTCATGTATCTCCCCTTGTGGGATTCCTCTTGAGAGAGAGACACTCCATTGGAGTTCAAGGCCTCCATTGGAGAAGATTCCTAGTGGATAAAGACCCCCTTGTGGGAAGGATCTGTCTAGATCATCAAGCCCTCATCTCCTTCATAGGATTTTGGATGAACTCTACCATGTATCTTATTTCCCTTTGATTGTTCATGTACCTTGTGGATCTTGTGTGTTTGATTGTCTAGTGGATGTGTGATTGGACTTGTTCTTGAGTGTTCCTCTTGTTTTCCCTCTTGTGTTCATCCTGTTCTTGGGGATTCCCCCTCCAATTCATGAAAGATCTCCACTTAGGGTTCCACCCTACACCAGGTCTTGTGGTGAGAGATAGCTTCTCCACCATCTCCATGCTAGCCAAGTTATTGCATCTCCCTCCATCTATGATGACGCGAACAGAACATTCCTTCACAACTCCCATTGTATGGAAAAAATTATGCCTCTGATTTTTCTCAGCTTGTGTAACCTGCACACTCAAAACACGTTGAGCAACTAAACATTCATACCTGTCAGCATCTTCAACAGCCATGTATTGCGTCTCATGATCAGAATCCTCTCCACCGTGTTCTTCATGTGTAATAAGAGCCAAAGTCTCCTCATCATAGTCACTAGCGGACTCATACCCACCATCCTTAGTAACAATCATCACACGCTGAGATTTGCATTCTCTCACAAAATGTCCTCTTCCCTTACAACGACGACAAATAATATCACTTGTGTGACCTATTGATGGCATGGAAGAAGAAGAACTCTATGCAGGCCTAGCAGGTGTGCTCTTGGCAGATAGTGGTGGTTGTGCTTGCTTTCTTGTATCACGGCTGGAGGTGGCACCTGATGGAGGTGCTCTTGCAGTGGAAATAGAGGATGCACGTGGTGTCCATGATGAAGATCGACCTGCAGAAAAGTTAGTTCGCGCCAATGTCTGTCGATCCTGCACTTCATGGTCAGCTTTACAAGCAAGATGGAATAAACAATTGATATTAGTATACTCCTTATACCCTAGAATGGTTTGAATCTCTCTATTTAATCCACCCATAAAACGTGCAGGCATAGCTTCATTCTCCTCAACAATACCACATCTAATCATGCCAGTTTTGTAATTCCTGATAATATTCTTCTACAAAATTTTTTCCTTGTCTTAAACGCTGCAATTTTTAAAGTAATTCACGTTGATAATATGGTGGAACCCAACGAGTACGCATAGCAGTTTTCAAAGCAGCCCAAGTTGCTGGAATAGGATATAATCTACAATGTTCAGACCCACCAAACACGTGCAAAGCTAGTGAAAGCACAAACAGCGCCTTGAACACGTCTCTCCTCAGGATATTGTGATGAGGACATCAATACCATTGTTACACCCACAGCCCCTACTGTTACATATACTGGACCAATTACTAGAGCTCGCGCACGCCAATTAAATTACCAGGTACTTTCGTTTCTTGGTAATGATTCTAATGTTCATGTGATTATGATGCTGCCTAAATTGGATACATTTGTTTTGCTTTCAAATGAAGGGCCTAGCTTGGAGAAGGATGAACATTGGAGCAAGAACACGCATGGAGTTGATGGCATGCGCAAGGGGATCAAGAACGAAGTTACAAGTGATGATTTCAGGACTTTGAAGCCGCCATAAGGAGTGCATGAAGCGATGGACGAAATATACAAGATGCCACTTCATAATATTCGTCCATAGGCTATTCTAAGTGCTGCGTCACCTTATTAATGGGCCAGGCCCATGTAATTTCGAAATACTTAAGTATAGGCTATTTTTAGAGTCCGTATGTGTGGGGAAACAAGAGTTAGGGTTGGTTTTGGACCCCACCCTCAAGGGCCACGAAATTCCCCTCTCTTCCTCCATATATACAGCCCTTAGGGCGTCGTTTAGACTTTGGGTTTTGTTTAGATTAAAAGTTCGCCATAGCTGCAACTTCTCGTACTTCGTTTGTGTCCAACGACCAGACCAAGACGTCACAGAACCCCACCTTGATCAATAAAGCTTTCATCTTATATTCGCAATATCCAGATTGCAATCTCAGTTTCTTGCTTGTTCTTCGTTTGCTCGCAGGAAACAGGCCCTCGTGGTCAGGTTGATCGTGCTCCGGCGTGGTCAATAACCCCTCGGAAGTTGGTTTAGCGATTGCTAAGGCGCGACGTCTCGCACGTTCGTAGTCGGATCGTCAAGGTCGACTCCCACAGAAAACGATAGCCACCATCTCATCGAAACATCGGGACACCTTTGCCTCTATCAAGTGGTATCAGATTTCCAGGTTGCTCGGTGAGATTTTTACAGTTTTTCGTACATTAGATCGAGTATGTTCTTCATACCTACAGTCCACAAAAAAGCCACAAAAAAAATTAGGGTTAGTTCATCATATCCGAACCAATCTGAGCCTTTGCATAATCTTTTTAGGGTTTTTGATTTGTTGAATTTGCGGTTGCATCGTCGTGTCAAGTTGCTGGTCTTAGAGTCTAGTCTTTTAGAGTTTCAAGTTCTGGTCATAAGTTGTCACGCCGCCGCCGCACCATCATCATCGCCCATCTACCACCATTGCTTATCCGCCACCGTTCTGAATCCGTATCCGTATACCACCACCAATCCGTATCCATATACCACCACCAATCTGTAACCATATATCCACCACCAATCCGAGTTCTTCTCTTATTAGGTTTGTTCTTGAGATCAATCTCAATTCCGATTCGTGTTTCCTCGCCTGCGTAGGTCTCGAAAAAAAAAAAGAAAAAAGAGTCTGGAGACCCCCGGGCAGTTTTTAGGCCAAAATTTTCACGGGCAAAAATATTTTTCCCTATCCTATTTTTAGGTTTTTCTGAGTCTTTTGAGCCACGTGCCATCATAGTGATTTTTTGTCGCACTTTTTCGTCGTCGCTGCCCTGATTTCCGAAAAAAAAGTGAAAATTTTTTTTCGTGCCCATCCTATCAGTTTGACGAGGGAAGAGTTTTGAGACACTCGCCATTATAGTAATTTTTCGCAAAAAAAAGAGGAGCGCAAAAAAAACGAGGAGCGCAAAAAAAGCGAAAAAAAAAGTTCCAGAGTGTGCTTTTCCCTTATTTACGTGCAGCGCCGTGATTTTGTTAGTGTTCTAGGCTCGCGTCTCTAGCACGGTCTAGCCTAGGACCAGCACAGTACCGTCGTTGAGCGTTTATTCAACTTTGCATCTCTGAATTGATTATTGCTAACCCTTTTTGCTACCATACTATAAGCCTTCCCAGCTCCACATACCTCTACGTCGTGCGTTTGACTCTCCCTGGCAATCGCTCTATCCAAGCTTTTGAGAGTTGTGACTACAACGGTTGCCGGTCACCGCCTGCTGCTAGGTAAGAACTGGTAAGAATTTGAGATTTGCTTGACGGATTTGTGACACCCGCCACCACCACCTCTTGTTAGTATTCTGTAGGATCATATTCTTGTGTGTTTTCTATTGTTGCTAACCATGGCAGGATCACAAGCTGACGAGACTGACTGGGAGAACATGACGAATCAGGAGTTGCATGATAAATTTCAGCAAATGATGAATGGACAGGTGCAGGATGTGCTAAACAGATTTGAAGAGGCCATGGAGAAGATAGATGACATGGAGAAGACGTTCGAAACAAAGCTCGATAACAGGTTTAATGAATTGCTCGCGCGTCTTCCACCACCACCACCGGCTGCACCTAACGCACCTCTACAACAACAACAACGACGACTACCTACACATCGTGAAACAACCCTCCGCCGAGCGAGCCGTCTCCCTCTTGCACCTGGCCAAACTGTTGGTGCTACTGTTGCTACTTCTGTGGCTCCTGCTGTTGATGCAGAGGAGGATGATTTTGTTGGCGATTACGAGGATGAGGTTGATCAAAATCAGAACTACGTGCCACCACCAGCACAGCAACCATCAGGTCGTCCACATGCAAACAATGGCAATGGTAGGGCTCACCCTCAGGTACGAGATCATGACCATCTCCCTAAACTAAAATTGAATATTCCACCATTTGAGGGTAGATATGTTCCTGATATATATCTTACTTGGGAGTTAGAAACTGAACAACGATTTACATGTTTACAATATCCCGAGGAGAGACGTGTTCCTGCTGCTGTTTGTGCATTCACTAGTTTTGCATGTGTTTGGTGGTCTGAGCATTGTAGATTATATCCCATTCCTGCTACTTGGGCTGCTTTGAAAACTGCTATGCGTACTCGTTGGGTTCCACCATATTATCAACGTGAATTACTTCAAAAATTGCAGCGCTTAAGACAGGGAAAAAATTCTGTAGAAGAATATTATCAGGAATTACAAACTGGCATGATTAGATGTGGTATTGTTGAGGAGAATGAAGCTATGCTTGCACGTTTTATGGGTGGATTAAATAGAGAGATTCAGACGATTCTAGAGTATAAGGAGTATACTAATATCACTCGTTTATTCCATCTTGCTTGTAAAGCTGAACGTGAAGTGCAGGATCGACAGGCATTGGCGCGGACTAACTTTTCTGCAGGTTGACCTTCTTCATGGACACCACGTGCATCATCTACTTCCACACGTTCTGCTACACCGGCGCCTCCGTCGGCTGCCACCTCCAACCGTGATACAATAAAGCAGGCACAATCACCACTATCTGCCAAGAGCACACCTTCTGGGCCTGCAAAGAGCTCTTCTTCATCCATGGCATCAACAGGGCAAACACATGATATTATTTGTCGACGTTGCAAGGGTGGAGGTCACTATGCGAGAGAATGCCCATCTAAGCGTGTGATGATTGTTACTGAGGATGGTGGGTATGAGTCCGCTAGTGACTATGATGAGGAGACTTTGGCTCTTATTACACGTGACGAACACGGTGGAGACGATTCTGATCATGAGACGCAATACATGGCTCCTGAAGATGCTGACAGGTATGAATGTTTAGTTGCTCAACGTGTTTTGAGTGTGCAGGTTACACAAGCTGAGCAAAATCAGAGGCATAATTTGTTCCATACAAAGGGAGTTGTGAAGGAACGTTCTGTTCGCGTGATCATAGATGGAGGGAGTTGCAACAACTTGGCTAGCATCGAGATGGTGGAGAAGCTATCTCTCACCACAAGACCACATCCACATTCTTACTACATCCAATGGTTCAACAACAGCGGCAAGGTTAAGGTAACACGTACTGTTCGTGTGCATTTTAGTATCTCTACATATGCTGATTATGTTGATTGTGATGTGGTACCTATGCAAGCATGTTCCTTATTACTTGGTAGACCATGGCAATTTGATAAAAATTCTATTCACCATGGTAGAAACAATCAGTATACTCTTGTTCATAAGGATAAAAATATTACTTTGCTTCCTATGACTCCTGATTCCATTTTGCAAGATGATATTAATAGAGCTAATAAAGCAAAACAGGAGAAAACTAAGAGTGAAAATCAGATTGTGGCAAAAGAATTTGAGCAACAAATGCAGCCTAATAATAATAAACAATCTAGTGTTGCTTCTGAAATTAAATTGAAAAGTGCATGTTTACTTGCCACCAAATCTGATATTGATGATCTAGATTTTAGCAAATCTGTTTGCTATGCTTTTGTGTGCAAAGAGGCATTATTTTCATTCGAGGACGTGCCTTCCTCTTTGCCTCCTGCTGTCACTAACATTTTGCAGGAGTTCGCCGACGTCTTTCCACAAGACGTGCCACCGGGATTACCACCTATTCGCGGGATTGAGCATCAAATTGACTTAATTCCCGGTGCATCATTACCCAACCGTGCACCATACCATACCAATCCAGAGGAGACGAAGGAGATTATGCGTCAAGTACAAGAACTGCTCGACAAAGGTTATATACGCGAATCCCTTAGTCCTTGTGCTGTTCCTATCATTTAGTGCCGAAAAAGGATGGTACGTCGCGTATGTGCGTTGATTGTAGAGGCATTAATAATATTACAATTCGTTATCGTCATCCTATTCCTAGGCTAGATGATATGCTTGATGAATTGAGTGGCTCTACAATATTCTCCAAAGTTGATTTGCGTAGTGGTTACCATCAAATTCGTATGAAATTGGGAGATGAATGGAAAACAGCATTTAAAACTAAGTTTGGATTATATGAGTGGTTAGTCATGCCTTTTGGGTTAACTAATGCACCTAGTACTTTCATGAGGTTAATGAACGAAGTTTTACGCGCTTTAATTGGACGATTTGTGGTAGTTTACTTTGATGACATATTGATTTATAGCAAATCTTTGGAGGAACATTTGGTACATTTACATGCTGTTTTTATTGCTCTACGTGATGCACGTTTGTTTGGTAACCTTGGAAAGTGCACCTTTTGCACCGACCGAGTATCTTTTCTTGGCTATGTTGTTACTCCACAGGGAATTGACTTTGATAAAGCCAAGATTGAAGCTATTGAGAGTTGGCCGCAGCCCAAAACGGTCACACAAGTGAGGAGTTTCCTTGGCCTCGCTGGTTTCTATAGGCGTTTTGTGAGAGATTTCAGCACCATTGCTGCACCTCTCAACGAACTTACAAAGAAGGATGTACCTTTTGTTTGGGGTACCGCACAGGAAGAAGCCTTCACGGTATTGAAAGATAAGTTGACACATGCTCCTTTACTCCAACTTCCTAATTTCAATAAGACTTTTGAGCTTGAATGTGATGCTAGTGGAATTGGATTAGGAGGTGTGTTATTACAAGATGGAAAACCTGTTGCATACTTTTCTGAAAAATTGAGTGGGCCTAGTCTGAACTATTCTACTTATGATAAAGAATTATATGCTCTTGTTCGGACCTTAGAAACATGGCAACATTATTTATGGCCCAAGGAATTTGTTATACATTCTGATCATGAATCTTTGAAACACATTAAAAGTCAAGCAAAACTGAACCGTCGACATGCTAAATGGGTTGAATTCATTGAGACTTTCCCTTATGTGATTAAACACAAGAAGGGTAAAGAATATGTTATTGCTGATGCCTTGTCTCGTCGTTATACTATGCTTTCACAACTTGACTTTAAAATATTTGGTTTGGAGACCATCAAGGATCAATATGTTAATGATGCAGAATTTAAAGATGTATTGCAGAATTGTAAGGAAGGGAGAACTTGGAACAAGTTCGTTCTTAATGATGGATTTGTGTTTCGTGCTAACAAGCTATGCATTCCAGCTAGCTCCGTTCGTCTTTTGTTGTTGCAGGAGGCGCATGGAGGAGGATTAATGGGACACTTTGGCGTCAAGAAGACGGAGGATATACTTGCTACACATTTCTTTTGGCCAAAGATGAGACGGGATGTTGAGCGTTTTGTTGCTCGCTGCACTACATGTCAAAGAGCTAAGTCACGACTCAATCCTCATGGTTTATATATTCCTTTGCCTGTACCTAGTGTTCCTTGGGAGGATATATCTATGGACTTTGTTTTAGGTTTACCTAGAACAAAGAAGGGGAGGGATAGCATATTTGTTGTCATGGATAGGTTCTCGAAAATGGCACACTTTATACCATGTCATAAAAGCGATGATGCTGTTAATGTTGCTGATTTGTTCTTTCGTGAAATTATTCGCTTACATGGTGTGCCAAATACTATTGTTTCAGATCGTGATACTAAATTTCTTAGCCACTTTTGGAGATGTTTATGGGCTAAGTTGGGGACTAAGCTGCTTTTTAGTACTACTTGTCACCCCCAAACTGATGGACAAACTGAAGTAGTCAATAGAACATTGTCTACTATGCTTAGGGCTGTTTTGAAGAATAACAAGAAAATGTGGGAAGAATGCTTGCCTCATATTGAATTTGCTTATAATCGTTCATTGCATTCTACTACTAAGATGTGCCCTTTTGAAATTGTGTATGGTTTCCTACCTCGTGCACCTATTGATTTGTTGCCTCTTCCATCTTCGGAGAAGGTTAATTTTGATGCTAAAGAACATTCTGAATTGATTTTAAAAATGCATGAGTTAACTAAGGAAAACATTGAGCGTATGAATGCTAAATATAAACTTGCTGGAGATAAGGGTAGAAAACATGTTGTGTTTGCACCTGGAGATCTTGTTTGGTTACATTTGCGTAAAGATAGATTTCCTAGTCTGCGCAAATCAAAGCTAATGCCACGTGCTGATGGTCCTTTTAAGGTTTTAGAGAAAATAAATGATAATGCATATAAACTTGAGCTACCTCCAGATTTTGGGGTTAGTCCCACTTTTAACATTGCAGATTTGAAGCCTTATTTGGGTGAGGAAGATGAGCTTCCGTCGAGGACGACTTCATTTCAAGAAGGGGAGGATGATGAGGACATCAATACCATTGTTACACCCACAGCCCCTACTGTTACATATACTGGACCAATTACTAGAGCTCGCGCACGCCAATTAAATTACCAGGTACTTTCGTTTCTTGGTAATGATTCTAATGTTCATGAGATTATGATGCTGCCTAAATTGTGATGAGGACATCAATACCATTGTTACACCCACAGCCCCTACTGTTACATATACTGGACCAATTACTAGAGCTCGCGCACGCCAATTAAATTACCAGGTACTTTCGTTTCTTGGTAATGATTCTAATGTTCATGAGATTATGATGCTGCCTAAATTGGATACATTTGTTTTGCTTTCAAATGAAGGGCCTAGCTTGGAGAAGGATGAACATTGGAGCAAGAACACGCATGGAGTTGATGGCATGCGCAAGGGGATCAAGAACGGAGTTACAAGTGATGATTTAAGGACTTTGAAGCCGCCATAAGGAGTGCATGAAGAGATGGACGAAATATACAAGATGCCACTTCATAATATTCGTCCATAGGCTATTCTAGGTGCTGCGTCACCTTATTAATGGGCCAGGCCCATGTAATTTCGAAATACTTAAGTATAGGCTATTTTTTTAGTCCGTCTGTGTGGGGAAACAAGAGTTAGGGTTGGTTTCGGACCCCACCCTCAAGGGCCACGAAATTCCCCTCTCTTCCTCCATATATACAGCCCTTAGGGCGTCGTTTAGACTTTGGGTTTTGTTTAGATTAAAAGCTCGCCATAGCTGCAACTTCTCGTACTTCGTTTGTGTCCAACGACCAGACCAAGACGTCACAGAACCCCACCTTGATCAATAAAGCTTTCATCTTATATTCGCAATATCCAGATTGCAATCTCAGTTTCTTGCTTGTTCTTCGTTTGCTCGCAGGAAACAGGCCCTCGTGGTCAGGTTGATCGTGCTCCAGCGTGGTCAATAACCCCTCGGAAGTTGGTTTAGCGATTGCTAAGGCGCGACGTCTCGCACGTTCGTAGTCGGATCGTCAAGGTCGACTCCCACAGAAAACGATAGCCACCATCTCATCGAAACATCGGGACACCTTTGCCTCTATCATATTGTAAACATGTAAATCGTTGTTCAGTTGCTAACTCCCAAGTAAGATATATATCAGGAACATATCTACCCTCAAATGGTGGAATGTTCAATTTCAGTTTAGGGAGATGGTCATGATCACGTACCTGAGATGGTTGTGCAGCCCTACCATTGCGATGATATGCATGAGGATGACCTAGTGGCGGTGGTGCTGGTGGTTGCATGTTGTCGGTGTCAAAACTGGCGGATCTCGGGTAGGGGGTCCCGAACTGTGCGTCTAGGTCGGATGGTAACAGGAGGCAGGGGACACGATGTTTTACCGATTTTCGGGCCCTCTTGATGGAGGTAAAACCCTATGTCCTGCTTGATTAATATTGATGATATGGGTAGTACAAGAGTAGATGTACCACGAGATCAGAGAGGCTAAACCCTAAAATCTAGCCTATGGTATGATTGTTGTTCGTCCTACGGACTAAAACTCTCTGGTTTATATAGACACCGAAGAGGGCTAGGGTTACACAGAGTCGGTTACAATGGTAGGAGATCTACATATCCGTATCGCCAAGCTTGCCTTCCACGCCAAGGGAAGTCCCTTCCGGACACGGGACGAAGTCTTCAATCTTGCATCTTCATAGTCCAGGAGTCCGGCCAAAGGTATAGTCCGTCCGTCCGGACACCCCCTAATCCAGGACTCCCTTAGTAGCCCCTGAACCAGGCTTCAATGACGACTAGTCCGCTGCGCAGATTGTCTTCGGCATTGCAAGGTGGGTTCCTCCTCCAAGTACTTCATAGAAGATTTTGAACGCAAAGGTAGTGTCCGGCTCTGCAAAATATGTTTCCACATATTGCCATAGAGAGAATAATATTTACAAAAACCTAATCTGCTGACGTATTCCGTAGTGTGACATCACACCATGGCCAGGTCTTTATTTGAATCGTTTTATTGTCCCACCTCAGCGCATTTAGCGAGGCGGTTTCCTCGGCATGTCTTGCTAAAGCAGAGATCGTGTCCCCTTATTCCGGGATTCTCATCAATACAGGTGTGAGTAACCCAACCGCGCCATTGACTACGGCGCTTGGGAGATAGGCGAGTTTTACTAGGCTGGTGGGGGGGGGGCATAGTCGCGTCCGCCCATATAAGGGGATAAGGATCCACCTTTTCATCCATGCCTTCTTCCTCCTTTGCCTATCCATTTCCGCGCACTCGAGCTCCAGCGCCCAAGTCCGCACACCCCACCTCAACCTTCTCCAGCCATGTCCGGAGCGGGAGGCAAGTGGATGGTCTCCTCCATCACGGAGGGACACATCAAAAAACTGAGGAAGGCCGGATACTTGTCTAACGACATTGCGCACCAGCTTCCCGAAGAGGGGCAGCTCATCCCCACCCCCAGGCCCCATGAGAGGGTGGTGTTCCTCCCCCATTTCCTCCGCAGATTGGGCTTCCCTCTCCACCCATTTGTCCGGGGGCTCATGTTCTACTATGGCCTGGATTTCCACGATCTGGCCCCGAACTTTGTCCTCAATATCTCGGCGTTTATCGTCGTGTGCGAGGCTTTCTTCTGCATCCGCCCCCATTTCGGCCTATGGCTCAAGACTTTCAATGTCAAACCGAAGGTGGTGCGCGGCACTCAGGCAGAGTGCGGAGGCGCCATGGTGGGCAAGATGCCCAACGTCCTATGGCCCGAGGGCTCCTTCGTGGAGTCCCTAAAGGGGTAGCAATCAGGGTGGTTTTACATCACTGAGCCGCGCAACCCTGAATGGGTCGCAGCCCCCGAGTTCCGATCTAGACCCCCTATGCGGCTCACCTCCTGGAAAGAGACGGGCCTGTCGTGGGGTAAAGAAGGAGAGCTGACCGGACTCCAAACATGCGTCCAAACCCTGGTGGACAAGAAGCTCAAACTTGTCAACGTAGTCCAGTTTATGCTCATCCGCCGGATCCTCCCGTGTCAACATCGGGCTTTCAACCTGTGGGAGTTCGACCCAGCGCAGCACCGAACTCTAAGCAGGCTCTTTGACACAACGTACGAAGATGCCTGGAAGGTGCTTTTCAAGGGCGCCGAGGCCCCCGCATCCGCTACCGAGGATCGCGGATTCAGCACACAGCGTCGCGCTCGTGCGATAAGCTGTTTTTATCTTTTACAGGGTATTAGTTTTTCATAGTTTGACTCCATGCGGGATCTTAAGCTCCCTTACCTTTGACAGGATTGGCAGGAGACGTCCGGACAGATCAACTATCCGGCTCCTTTGCCCGAAGGCCCAGCGGACGCTCGCTTGGCGAAGCTGCTGGTTCCGGCACCCTATGTGGTGCCGGAGAAGAAGGCCAAGAAGAAGACCACGGGGACTCGAAAGAGTGCCCGGCGCCTGGGGGTGTCGGATTCATCATCCGACGACTCCAAGACGCACTCCTCCCGTGAAGACGAGGAGGAGGAAGAAGAGACCTCTCCCCCTCCAGCGGGGGGAGAGAAGAAAAGGAAGGCCGCCCCAACTAGGGAGGCCGAAGGGTCCAAGAAGGGAAAAACCCTTCCTCCGGACGGCTCCACAACACCAACGACGGCGAAGAGGAGTGGCCGCACAGGGCCAAGCCCCTGGCGAGGTCGTAAGTGTCCGGATACCAGAGTGATTCATAGTATTATTCCATTGCACAGCTTTTCCTTATGTCGAACATGTTTATGCAGTCCATCCAAAGACCGGCTCAACATGTCGTCGAGCGGTTCCCTGGATTCGTTGGATTGGAATTCGCTTCCGACGGCTACCTCCCCCCACCCTACGGACGACGCCAAGGTGCTGTCCCAACAGGTTCCAAGCCAGGAGGAGGTGGTCCTGGAGGAGCCGCAAGGCGACCTCCCGGACTCCAGGCGCAAAGGGAATAAAACCCCCAAGGGCTCTGAGTCCGGCCTTGAGACAGACACCGCGCGGGAACCTTCAATGGTTCCGGACTCCAGTAGGCGGCCTCATTCCAAGAGGAGCAAGCCTAGCGAGACAGTGACCTCCGTCCAACCGGAGGCACCGGACAATTTGCTGGAGACGCTTAACGGCGCCTCCATCGACGAGGAGCACCACACTATTATGAGTGCGGTGATCCAGAAGGTTCAGTCCGCCAAGAGCGGACTGACTGAAGCCTGTGCCAGCCTTCTAACGGGCTTTGAGGTAGGTAAAGAATATGTAAAAATATTACCGCATAGACAGTAGCCCCTGATGCTCTGTTCGGCATTCGAAAAGAAAAGCCGAATAGAGGATCTAATAATCAGAGGAGTCTAACATAATCAAGTCAATATACGTATGCAGGCTTCGCTGCTGGCCTCCGCCGCACTGACTGCGGAGGTGGATACGCTGAAGCAGAACCTCGCACGGTCCGAGAACGAGCTCGGCCATGCCAAGAGGCAACTCGAGGAGAAGGAAGGTAAGTAATACCTTGCGCAATTATATAGAGAAGATGTTGTTGCAAAAAATGACAGGATCAACGTGCTATTATAGGGGCCACGGCCGAGGTGGCAACCCTTAAGCAACAGCTATCCGAAGCCGAAAACAGGGCGGCCGCGGAGCGCATGGAGAGAGAGTAGCAGGAGGCGCGGGTGGAGGAGGTGCAGAAAGAGCTCCATGCTCTCGTGAAAAAACACGAGAGTTTGGAGCTTGACTCAAAGACGCAAGCGTCCGAGCTTGCGGCAGCCCTAAAAACACGAAGTCTGCCAAGGCCAAAGCCTAGAAAGACCTCAAAGAAATTGACGCGATGAAGAAGATAGCAGCGGGTAAGGCATTCATTATGCAAAGCAAGCATGTGAAAGTGAATTATTTGTTACTTACCCGAGTCCGGAGCTCTCCAGGAGCATTCGCCGATTTGCCCTGTAGTGCGTCTGATGTCGCCGCCTACTAGCGAGCCGAGGAGGGGAGCTCGACGGAGATGGTGTTCTGGTCTCAGTATGCTGAGGCCGGATGCCTGGTGCCTTTGAGCGACCAGCTGAAGTAGATGGTCAAGCTCCACAAGGTTGCCGAACAGGCCGTAAAGGGCCTCATAGTTCGGTTGTGGCCTGGAGAGGCTCTGCTTGGGAGCTACTTCGGGCTGGTGAGGCGGCTGGTGGATGCCTGTCCACGGCTTGAAGTAATCAAGCGCTCTATCTACATCGAAGGTGCCCGTAGGGCGCTTGCCCGTGCTAAAGTGGACTGGGGCAAGATGGATGCGGAGAAGCTGGTGAAGGACGGGCCGCCGTCGGGCAAGGAGCATTGCGTCCCGGAAGCGTATTATGAGGGCGTCCTGAAGGGTGCCTGCCTTATAGCGGATGAATGCTCCAAAGATGTAATTTTTGAGTAAACTCGCATTTGTGATCCTATACGCTGAAAACTTGTTCATATGCGCTAAGCAACGCTTTTGTATTTAAAATATTACCTTCTGTGCGGCCGTTCATCAAATTTGAGAGATGGCGAGTCGTCGGCTTCTGCCCCCATGCCACGAGTGCTGGGGTGTTCGGGATAAACATAAGCGCTCCTTTTCCCATTCTTGGGTCCTTCGAGGGAGGCGCTCAACACAACGAACAAGGCAATCGGACTATAATGCTTGAACACTCTCACTTAGCCATATAATTCTATAATTTTAAATTTTGGTGAAGCCCCTAGTGTTCGGAAGACCGACTTCAGGGTGCTATCCACGCCTAGGCCGGACAAAGCCGACTCCTCGCTCTAAGCGGCATAAGTCTTTAGGGACTCGAAAACCTCTCGAACAGCGACCAGCTCTCGCCTCACCATGACGGCCAGTTTTAGCTTTCTCTACTGAGGTGCTTAGCCCTGCTCAACTGGGGCACAATCGCAGTAGTTCTCCTAGTGCTACCTTAGCCGATATGACGGAACGTAAGGTACCAAAACATAGGAGCCGGGCAAACCCAACTATTGACCCAAGACATGATTCGGAGCAGATGCATATAATGCTATAAGTTTGGGGTGCCGCACTTGTGAAAGTGTTTGAAATTCTCACACCATGTTGTGGGGTACTTAAGCCCCTGGCGTATTGGCCGTACCAAAGTGTACGGGTGCAACATGTCATTAATGAACATATATTCGTAAAAAAAGGTAATGCAATAATAGACGGAAGCTATGCATTGTTTATTTAAAAAAGCTGCGATCAAAGCAGAATGATACAAATAGTGCGATAAGCAAAAGATGGGACTATCAAATATGTCCTTTCCAGGGGCGAGCTGCGGAATGTTATGCGAAACAGGTATACTGCTCGGTATAGAGACCACCTTGGAGTTCCATAGTGCGGCGTAGCTTTCTGCTTCCCTGGTTGTATCGTTTGTGCGGCAATTGTACTGCCGGACAAGCCATCCGAAGAATGGAGTCCTGAAAATAAGAGAAAATTAAGAAATCGGCAGCCCCTAGTGCGGTTTAAGCCGCGTTTCAGGCGTGCCGGGATGGTGCCCCTCCCCCTGTGCCCATGGTATTTCTAGAGCGTAGTTATGTACGTGCAACACTGGTTTCGCAAGTTCGCGAGGGCTGGGGTTGGGGCCGCATTGCTACGCTTGCTCGGAACGTGCCAGGCGGTCTTGTTGTAGGTTACTCCGGGCGCGCTTGATTGTGTCCGGACGTTTAATGGCCGGACTGGAGAATTGCCTTGAGAGGCTGCTTTGTACTTCCGCTGCGATAGCCGCCGTATGCTCCTCCATTCGGAGAGAGCGTTCGGTGTTTCCATTGACCGTGATGACGCCTCGAGGGCCTAGCATCTTGAGCTTGAGGTATGCGTAGTGCGACACCGCATTGAACTTGGCAAATGCGGTTCGCCCGAATAGTGCGTGATAGCCAATGCGGAACGGGACTATGTCGAAGATTAACTCCTCGCTTCGAAAATTATCCGGAGATCCGAAGACCACTTCAAGTGTAACTGAGCCTGTACAGTTGGCTTCTACACCTGGTATGACACCTTTAAAGGTCATTCTGGTGGGTTTAATCCTCGAGGGATCGATGCCCATTTTCCGCATTGTATCCTGATAAAGCAGGTTCAGGCTGCCGCCGCCGTCCATAAGGACTCTAGTGAGGTGAAATCCGTCAATAATTGGGTCTAGAACCAATGCGGTGAATCCACCATGATGGATGCTAGTGGGGTGGTCCCTTCGATCAAAAGTGATTGGGCAGGAAGACCATGGGTTGAATTTTGGGGCGACTGGCTCCATTGCGTATACGTCCCTTAGCACACGCTTCCGCTCCCTCTTGGGGACGTGGGTTGCATATATCATGTTCACCGTCCGCACTTGTGGGGGAAAACCTTTCTGTCTGCTGTTGTTCGGCGGCCGGGGCTCCTCCTCGTCATCACTATGCAGCCCCTTGTCTCTGCTTTCGGCATTTAACTTGCCTGCCTGCTTGAACACCCAACAATCCCTGTTGGTGTGATTGGATGGTTTTTTGGGGGTTCCATGTATCTGGCATGAGCGTTCGGGTATTCGGTCCAAACTGGACGGGCCCAGACTATTTCTTTTGATTGGCTTTTTCCGCTGACCGGGTTTAGAGCTTTTGAATCCGGCATTAACTGCCGTATCCTCAGCATTGTCGCCGTTAATGCGGTGCTTTTGCTTGTTGCGACAAGACCTGCCACAGCTGTCCTTGGTATCCGAAGTACCAGGGCTCTTGGTCATGTTATTGCTGCGAGCTAGCCAGCTGTCTTCTCCCACGCAAAAGCGGGTCATAAGTGTCGTGAGGGCTGCCATAGATTTCGGCTTTTCCTGTCCTAGGTGCCGTGCAAGCCACTCGTCGCGGATGTTATTCTTGAAGGCTGCTAGGGCCTCTGCGTCCGGACAGTCAATGATTTGATTTTTCTTGGTTAGGAACCGTGTCTAGAATTGTCTGGCCGATTCCTCTGGCTACTGAATTATGTGGCTTAGGTCATCGGCGTCTGGTGGTCGCACATAAGTGCCCTGGAAATTGTCGAGGAATGCAGCTTCCAGGTCCTCCCAACAACCAATTGATTCTGCTGGCAAGCTGTTAAGCCAATGCCGGGCTGGTCCTTTAAGCTTGAGTGGGAGGTATTTGATGGCGTGTAGGTCATCACCGCGGGCCATGTGGATATGAAGGAGATAGTCCTCGATCCATACCGCCGGATCTGTTGTGCCATCGTATGATTCGATGTTCACGGTTTTAAAACCCACGGGGATTTGATGATCCATTACTTCATCTGTGAAGCATAGTGGGTGTGCGGCGCCTCTGTATTGGGCTACATCACGATGCAGCTCAAACGAGCTTTGTCTACTGTGTTCGGCCCAGCCAGATTTACTGTATCTGGCGTGACGAGTACCGTCTCGTGCCGTGGGGCGCCCACGTGATCCGTAGATCGATCTTGTTTGCCTTGCCTTGTCCTCCAATATATCTCGCAGGTCTAGCGCATTTTCCCATGCCTTGGTAGTTTTTGAGCGGCGCCGGGGTGCGGCTTGAGTGGAGGGCCGAGAGGCCTCTTTGTCGCAGCCACGGGGTGGCCGGTGGGCCACATCATGCGTTGGTGATGTAGGTTTAGGTGCTTCCTCCTCTAATTGGGTAGCAACCTGCACTTTGGGTAGCTCTTGTAGGGGCGTTCGAGTTCATACTCTTCGGCCGCAGGGACTTCAGTCCATCTGTCGGCTAGCAAATCTTCATCAGCTCTAAGTTGTTGCTGTTTTTTCTTGAGGCTGCTCGCCGTGGCCATAAGCCTACGTTTGAAACACTCTTGTTTGACGGGATCCTCCGGCACGACAAATTCGTCGTCGTCAAGGCTTGCCTCGTGTTCGGAGGGAGGCATATAATTATCGTCCTCGACCTCTCTTTCTGCCGCTCACTCATGAGGGCTGGCTTCTCTATCCTCCTGTGCTGAATCTTGCTGGAGGTGGTTGTCTTCGGCACTGTCCGGGGTGTTATTATCCCCCGTGCCGGAATCACCGTTTTTGTTTTGGCGGGATTTAGAGCGGCGCCGCTGACGCCGGCGCTTAGGCTGCTTCTTGGAGGGGTCATCCTCCGCTGTTCCATCGCCATTGTCTTCTTTTGGGGTGTCCACCATGTATATATCATACGACGAGGTGGCTTTCCAGTGCCCTATAGGCACTGGCTCTTGATCGTCTCCTGCATCGGCGTCCATACCGTCGATGTCTTCGGAGTCGAAGTCGAGCATGTCGGTTAAATCATCGACAGTGGCTACGAAGTGGGTGGTGGGTGGGCTTTGAATTTCTTCATCATCCGCATCCCAACCTTGCCGACCATAGTCCGGCCAGGGCTCTCCAGACAAAGAGAGATACTTTAGTGACTTCAGAATATCACCGAAGGGCGAGTGCCGAAAGATGTCTGCGGCGATGAACTCCATGATCGGTGCCCAATCAGGTTCGATCGGTCGGGGTGCGGAGGGCTCGGAGTCTGGAGAGGAGTCCGGCTCCTTGGAGTCATGGGCTTCGCAGAGAATAGGGCTGGTGTTCGGCTCGATCGCCATAGAAATTGCAGCCCCCGAGGCGGTGTCTAACCACCCATCCTCGGTTGCTGTGATCGGCTCCGAGCTATGGGTCGGAGCGGACACAGGTGCAGCCTCCAAGGCACTGTTCGGCGGCAGAGCTAAATCATGCCCATCGTGACAGTGCGGCGCGCTCGGTTGTGGGTCGAATCCGTCAAAGATCAAGTCTCCGCGGATGTCGGCCTTGTAGTTCAAACTTCCAAATCTGACCTGATGGCCAGGGGCGTAGCTTTCGATCTTCTCCAGATGACCAAGCGAATGGGCCCGCAGTGCAAAGCCGCCGAATACGTAGATCTGTCCAGGGAGAAAAGTCTCACTCTGGATCGCATCGCTGTTGATGATCGGAGAAGCCATCGGGCCTAAGAGTGATGACACAGAGGAACTCTCAATGAAAGCAGCAATGTCGGTGTCAAAACCGGCGGATCTCGGGTAGGGGGTCCCGAACTGTGCGTCTAGGTCGGATGGTAACATGAGGCAGGGGACACGATGTTTTACCCAGGTTCGGTCCCTCTTGATGGAGGTAAAACCCTACGTCCTGCTTGATTAATATTGATGATATGGGTAGTACAAGAGTAGATCTACCACGAGATCAGAGAGGCTAAACCCTAAAAGCTAGCCTATGGTATGATTGTTGTTCGTCCTACGGACTAAAGCTCTCCGGTTTATATAGACACTGGAGAGGGCTAGGGTTACACAGAGTCGGTTACAATGGTATGAGATCTACATATCCATATCCCCAAGCTTGCCTTCCACGCCAAGGAAAGTCCCTTCCGGACACGGGACAAAGTCTTCAATCTTGCATCTTCATAGTCCAGGAGTCCGGCCAAAGGTATAGTCCGTCCATCCGGACACCCACTAATCCAGGACTCCCTCACACGTAGTTCTGATTTTGATCAACCTCATCCTCATAATGGTCCTCCACCTCTGCAGTAGCAGTAGGAGCTACAGAAGCATCAACATCGGCACCAGAATTTTGACCAGGCCCAAGGGGAATGCGCAAGTGCCCGTCCCACTTGATTTGGAAGGTGATGTTGTTGTTGTTGTTGTAGAGGTGCGTTAGGTGCAGTTGGTGGTGGTGGTGGAAGACACGCGAGCAATTCATTAAACTTGTTATTGAGCTTTGTTTCGAGTGTCTTCTCCATGCCATAGATCTTCTCCATGGCCTCTTCAAATCTGTTTAGCACATCTTGCACCTGTCCACTCATCATTTGCTGAAATTTATCATCTAGATCTTTGTTCATCATGTTCTCCCAATCTGTCTCATCGGCTTGTGATCCTGCCATGGTTAGCAGCAATAGAAACACACAAGAATATGATCCTACAGACTACTAGGAAGTGGTGGTGGTGGTGTATCACAAATCCGCAAGCGAATCTCAAATTCTTACCAGTTCTTACCTAGCAGCAGGTGGTGATCGGCAACCGTCGTAGTCAAAACTCTCAAAGGTTGGATAGAGCGATTGCTAGGTGGTGTCAAACACACGATGTAGATGTATGTGGAGCTGGGAAGGCTTATGATATGGTAGCAAAAATGTCAGCAATAATCAATTCAGAGATGCAAGTTGAATAAACGCTCAACGATGGTACTGTGCTGGTCCTAGGCTAGACCGTACTAGAGACGCGAGCCTAGAACACGAACAAAATCACGGCGCGACACGTAAAGAAGGGAGGAGCACTCTCTGAAAAAACATTCCTTGTTTTGTCACTTTTTTGCACTTTTTTTCCTTTTGTTTGCCCCGCAACAATTTTTTTTCGGAAAAGTCTACAAATGGTCTAAAAATGCAATGAACTATTATAAGCAAATTCAATATGATGCAAGCATTCTTCCCACATTTTCTTGTTATTCTTCAAAACAGCCCTAACCATAGTAGACAATGTTCTATTGATTACTTCAGTTTGTCCATCAGTTTGGGGGTGACAAGTAGTACTAAAAAGCAGTTTAGTCCCAAACATAGCCCATAAACATCTCCGAAAGTGGCAAAGAAATTTAGTATCACGATCTGAAACGATAGTATTTGGCACACCATGCAAGCGAATAATTTCATGAAAGAACAAATCAGCAACATTATCAACATCATCGCTTTTATGACATGGTATAAAGTGTGCCATTTTCGAGAACCTATCCATGACAACAAATATGCTATCCCTCCCCTTCTTTGTTCTAGGTAAACCTAAAACAAAGTCCATAGATATATCCTCCCAAGGAACACTAGGTACAGGAAAAGGCATATATAAACCATGAGGATTGAGTCGTGACTTAGCTTTTTGACATGTAGTGCAGCGAGCAAAAAAAATGCTCAACATCCCATCTCATCCTTGGCCAAAAGAAATGTGTAGTAGGTATATCCTCCGTCTTCTTGCCGCCAAAGTGTCCCATTAATCCTCCTCCACGCGCCTCCTGCAACAACAAAAGACAAACGGAGCTAGCTGGAATGCATAGCTTGTTAGCACGAAACACAAAACCATCGTTAAGAACGAACTTGTTCCAATTTCTCCTTTCCTTAGAATTCTGCAATACATCTTTAAATTCAGCATCATGCACATATTGATCTTTGATGGTCTCCAAACCAAATATTTTAAAGTCAAGTTGTGAAAGCATAGTATAACGACTAGACAAAGCATCAGCAATAACATTTTCTTTACCCTTCTTCAGTTTAATGACATAAGGGAAATTCTCAATGAATTCAACCCATTTAGCATGTCT
Organism: Triticum urartu; assembly: GCF_003073215.2. Taxonomy (NCBI): domain Eukaryota; kingdom Viridiplantae; phylum Streptophyta; class Magnoliopsida; order Poales; family Poaceae; genus Triticum; species Triticum urartu. The sequence goes on along the minus strand of NC_053023.1, from coordinate 285,768,003 downwards.
ACGGTTCAGTTTTGCTTGACATGCAATGTGTTTCAAAGATTCATGATCAGAATGTATAACAAATACTTTGGGCCATTAATAATGTTGACATGTTTCTAAGGTCCGAACAAGAGCATATAATTCTTTATCATAAGTGGAATAGTTCAGACTAGGCCCACTCAATTTTTCAGGAAAGTATGTAACAGGTTTGCCATCTTGTAATAACACACCTCCTAATCCAATTCCACTAGCATCACATTAAGCTCAAACGTCTTACTAAAATCATGAAGTTGGAGTAAAGGAGCATGTGTCAACTTATCTTTCAATACCGTGAAGGCTTCTTCCTGTGCGGTACCCCAAACAAAAGGCACATCCTTCTTTGTAAGCTCGTTGAGAGGTGCAGCAATGGTGCTGAAATCTCTCACAAAACGCCTATAGAATTAAGCGAGGCCAAGGAAAATCCTCACTTGTGTGACCGTTTTGGGCTGGAGCCAACTCTCAATAGCTTCAATCTTGGCTTTATCAACTTCAATTCCCTGTGGAGTAACAACATAGCCAAGAAAAGATACTCAGTTGGTGCAAAAGGTGCACTTTCCAAGGTTACCCAACAAACATGCATCACGTAGAGCAATAAAAACAACATGTAAATGTTCCAAATGTTCCTCCAAAGATTTGCTATAAATCAATATGTCATCAAAGTAAACTACCACAAATCGTCCAATGAAAGCTCGTAAAACTTCGTTCATTAATCTCATCAAAGTACTAGGTGCATTAGTTAACCCAAAAGGCATGACTAACCACTCATATAATCCAAACTTAGTTTTAAATGTTGTTTTCCATTCATCACCCAATTTCATCCGAATTTGATGGTATCCACTACGCAAATCAACTTTGGAGAATATTGTAGAGCCACTCAATTCATCAAGCATACCATCTAGCCTAGGAATAGGATGACGATAACAAATAGTAATAATATTAATGCCTCTACAATCAACGCACATACGCGATGTACCATCCTTTTTCGGCACTAAAATGATAGGAACAACATAAGGACTAAGGAATTCGCGTATATAACCTTTGTCGAGCAGTTCTTGTACTTGACGCATAATCTCCTTCGTTTCCTCTGGATTGGTACGGTATGGTGCACGGTTGGTTAATGATGCACTGGGAATTAAGTCAATTTGATGCTCAATCCCTCTAATAGGAGGTAATCCCGGTGGCACGTCTTGTGGAAAGACGTCAGCGAACTCCTGCAAAATGTTAGTGACAGCAGGAGGCAAAGAGGAAGGCACGTCCTCGAATGAAAATAATGCCTCTTTGCACACAAAATTATAGCAAACAGATTTGCTAAAATCTAGATCATCAATATCAGATTTGGTGGCAAGTAAACATGCACTTTTCAATTTAATTTCAGAAACAACACTAGATGGTTTATTATTAGGCTTCATTTATTGCTCAAATTCTTTTGCCACAATCTAATTTTCACTCTTATTTTTCTCCTTTTTTACTTTATTAGCTCTATTAATATCATCTTTCAAAATGGAATCAGGAGTCATAGGAAGCAAAGTAATATTTTTATCCATATGAACAAGAGTATACTGATTGTTTCTACCATGGTGTATAGAATTTTTATCAAATTGCCATGGTCTACCAAGTAATAAGGAACAAGCTTGCATAGGTACCACATAACAATCAACATAATCAGCATATGTAGAGATACTAAAATGCACACGAACAGTACGTGTTACCTTAACCTTGCCGCTGTTGTTGAACCATTGGATGTAGTAAGGATGTGGATGTGGATGTGGTCTTGTGGTGAGAGATAGCTTCTTCACCATCTCCATGCTAGCCAAGTTATTGCAGCTCCCTCCATCTATGATGACGCGAACAGAACATTCCTTCACAACTCCCTTTGTATGGAACAAATTATGCCTCTGATTTTGCTCAGCTTGTGTAACCTACACACTCAAAACACGTTGAGCAACTAAAAATTCATACCTGTCAGCATCTTCAGCAGCCATGTATTGCGTCTCATGATCAGAATCCTCTCCACCATGTTCTTCATGTGTAATAAGAGCCAAAGTCTCCTCATCATAGTCACTAGCGGACTCATACCCACTATCCTCGGTAACAATCATCACACGCTGAGATTTGCATTCTCTCGCAAAATGCCCTCTTCCCTTACAACGACGACAAATAATATCACTTGTGTGCCCTGTTCATGCCATGGAAGAAGAAGAACTCTGTGCAGGCCCAGCGGGTGTGCTCTTGGCAGATAGTGGTGGTTGGGCTTGCTTTCTTGTATCACAACTAGAAGTGGCACCTGATGGAGGTGGTGGTGCAGTGGAAATAGAGGATGCACGTGGTGTCCATGATGAAGATCGACCTGCAGAAAAGTTAGTTCGCGCCAATGCCTATCGATCCTGCACTTCACGTTCAGCTATACAAGCAAGATGGAATAAACGAGTGATATTAGTATACTCCTTATACTCTAGAATAGTCTGAATCTCTCTATTTAATCCACCCATAAAACATGCAAGCATAGCTTCATTCTCCTCAACAATACCACATCTAATCATGCCAGTTTGTAATTCCTGATAATATTCTTCTACAGAAGTCTTTCCTTGTCTTAAACGCTGCAATTTTTGAAGTAATTCACGTTGATAATATGGTGGAACCCAATGAGTACGCATAGCAGTTTTCAAAGCAGCCCAAGTAGCTGGAATAGGATATAATCTACAATGTTCAGACCACCAAACACATGCAAAGCTAGTGAAAGCACAAACAGCACCAAGAACATGTCTCTCCTCAGGATATTGTAAACATGTAAATCATTGTTTAGTTGCTAACTCCCAAGTAAGATATATATTAGGAACATATCTACCCTCAAATGGTGGAATGTTCAATTTCAGTTTAGCGAGATGGTCATGATCACGTACCTGAGGTGGTTGTGGAGCCCTACCATTGCGATGGTATGCATGAGGACGACCTGGTGGCGGTGGTGCTGGTGGTTGCACATAGTTCTGATTTTGATCAACCTCATCCTCGTAACGGTCCTCCACTTCTGCAGTAGTAGTAGGAGCTACAGAAGCATCAACAGCGGCACCAGAATTTTGACCAGGCTCAAGGGGAATGCGCAGTGCCCGTCCCACTTGATTTGGAAGGCGATGTTGTTGTTGTTGTTGTTGTAGAGGTGCGTTAGGTGCAGCTGGTGGTGGTGGTGGAAGACGCGCGAGCAATTCATTAAACTTGTTATCGAGCTTTGTTTTGAACGTCTTCTCCATGCCATCTATCTTCTCCATGGCCTCTTCAAATCTGTTTAGCACATCTTGCACCTGTCCACTCATCATTTGCTGAAATTTATCATGTTGATTGCCAGGTGGTGTCAAACGCACGATGTAGATGTTTGTGGAGCTAGGAAGGCTTATGATATGGTAGCAAAAATGTCGGCAATAATCAATTCAGAGATGCAAAGTTGAATAAAAGCTCAACGACGGTACTATGCTGGTCCTAGGCCAGACCGTACTAGAGATGCGAGCCTAGAACACGAACAAAATCACGGCGCGGCACGTAAACAAGGGAGGAGCACTCCCTGAAAAAAAATTCCTTTTTTGTCACATTTTGCACTTTTTTTCCTCTTTTTTGCTCCGCAACAATTTTGAGTTTGGAACTCATTTTCTTCCGTGGATGGCTCGAAAGCTGGGGAGTCCTACTTGGTTACGACTCGAAGTATCAGGTGATCTGGAACTCGAAAACAAAGCAACAAATACTAGACTCGGACTAGGACTGGTGGCGGAGATGAATCTGGTGGAACTCGGACTGGTGGTATATCTGGACTCGGATTGGTGGTGGTATATGGCGATGGTATATCTGGACTCGGATTGGTGGTGGTATATGGCGATGGTATATGTGGACTCGGATTGGTGGTTGTATATGGCAGCGGCGATGTATATGGTGGGGTGGTGGTATATGGTAATGTTCATGATGATGGTGTGGCGGCGGCGTGACAACCTGTGAACAGAACTCAAAACTCTAAGGGACTAGACGCTAAGACCAGCAACTCGACACAACGATGCAACCACAAATTCAACAAAGTAAAACTCTAAAAAGACTATGCAAAGGCTCAGATTGGTTCGGATATGATGACCTAACCCTAATTATTTTTGGCTTTTTCGTGGACTATAGGTATGAAGAACAGACTCGGCCTAAACTACGAAAAACTGTAAAATCTCACCGAGCAACCTGGAAATCTGATACCACTTGATAGAGGCGAGGGGCCCGATCTTTCGATGAGATGGTGGCTATCATTTTGGTGAAAGTCGACTTTGACGATCCGACTACGAACGTGCGAGGACGTCGCGCCTTAGCAATCGCTAAACTAACTTCGAGAGATTATTGACCACGCCGGAGCACGATCAACCTGACCACGAGGGTCTATTTCCTGCAAGCAACGAAGAACAAGCAATAAATTGAAATTGCAATCTGGATAATCTGGATATTGCGAATATAAGAGGAAAGCTTTATTGATGAAGGTGGGGTTCTGTGACGTCTTGGTCTGGTCGTTGGACACAAACAAAGTACGCGAAGTTGCAGCTATGGTGTACTTTTAATCTAAACAAAACCCAAAGTCAAAACGACGCCCTAAGGGCTGTATATATGGAGGAAAAGGGGGGATTTCGTGGCCCTTGGAGGAGGGGTCCGAAACCAACCCTAACTCTTGTTTCCCCACACATACGGACTCTTAAAACAGCCTATACTTAAGTATTTCGAAAATACATGGTCCTGGCCCAATAATAAGGTGATGCAGCACCTAAAATAGCCTTTGGACGAAATTTATGAAGTGGCATCTTTTTATTTCGTCCAAGGCTTCATGCACTCCTTATGGTGGCTTCAAAGTCCTGAAATCACCACTTGTAACTCCGTTCTTGACCCCCTTACGCATGCCATCATCTCCATGCTTGAACTTGATCCAAGGTTCATCTTTCTTGTCCAAGCTAGGACCTTCATGTGTAAGCAAACCAAATGTATCCAATTTAGGCAGCATCATATTCTCATGAACATTAGAATCGTTACCAAGAAACGAAAGTACCTGATAATTCAATTGGCGTGCGCGAGCTCAAGTAATTGGTCCAGTATGTATAGCAGCACGGTTGTGGATGTAACAATGGTATTGATGTCCTCATCAAAAGTGGACCCCTCAAAATAATAAGAAGACATGTTGGCTCAAGCTCAAAGCTCAATGATGTAGGGTAGTAACCCTAACGGCCCGATCTTTCACGAAAGGAGCTGATCCCGTCCAAGAACGCGAAGAACACGAGTGGAAAACGAGGGAAAACACAAGAGGAAACACAAGAGAATCACTCAACCAACAAGAATAGATCACACATGCGCTAGATCGATGAACACAATGGTGAGATACAAGATCCAAAGTCAACAACGGACGATACAAAGGTAGCCGGTCCTTCTCCGTGAGGAGGTCTTGAATCCACGAGGGGGTCTTCCCTGAGAAAGGGGGCTTGAATCCAAAGGTATCTTCTCCGAAGAGGCCGCAATCTCTCGCACGGAGGAGATCCGATATGGATGAGCGTAGCTCTATCCCTCAAATGAGCTATCACAACGCTAACCCTAGAAAGGAGGTGGAGGAGTTCTATTTATAGTCTAGTGGGCGAAGGGCTAAGTGAGGGGGCGAAACAGGTACATGGGCCTCGGCCCGGTGGCATGCACGCAGGCAAGGCCGGATGATCCGGATGGGGGTCCGGATGATCCGGGCGTCGTCCTGATGATCCGGGACCTCGTCCGGATGATCCGGCTCCGCCGTGGAGATTCTGCAAGCTTCGGGTGTCTTCGGACGCAGTTACCCAGATGATCCAGAGGGGGACCTGGATGATCCGGCTGAGCCCGGATAATCTGGACGGCGGTACAGATGTCTGGCCTGGCTCCTGCAGCCGCTCCGTCTTCTTCTTCTCCTTTCTTCCATCTTCTCTTCCATGCTTCCGTCTTCTCTTCCATGCACTCCTCCTCGACATCCATGATGTTCCGACAATACCTATGCATGCACACGGAAGGAGTGTCAAGTAGTATACCATCCTCGAGACGGTCAAGTGAGCACGTGTAAAGGAGATGATTCACCTTTGTGTATGTGAAGTAGATGTCGCACGTGTCACTTGCCAAATGGTCTCATGACATGGTGATGTCCGTAGGATGCTCCGCATCATCCCCTCCCCCTTGGGAAAGATCCGACCTCGGATCTAAATCCAAACCACCATGGGAAAGAGATAGCGTCGCCAAGTAGAAGTGGTCAATCACCAAGTTCTCATCATCTTTAAGCTCGAAATGGGCACTCTCCAATGTCGCACCATCTTGGGATTCCTTCAAAAGGAGCAAAGACAACAAACACTTGGAAAAACAAATGTTGTTAGCGTTAGTGCAAAACCAAGCATTCAGGAGGTGATTCACCAAACAAGTGTCATCATCAAGCATAGCATATGGTGTGACAAAGGATTGTGACATGGCATGCAAGCACATAAATTGAGCACAAAGAAGGATTTCATGGAAACAAGCATGCAAATGGGAGGTAGAGATGCAAATATGTCTGACAATTGAACAAGCATCTACCTCAAGGTCATAGCAATCATGCATAAAACACTCGACAAATGGTCTATGGTAGGCAAAGGAAGCATTCACCACACCAAATAAAATGAAGTGTCTAAACACATGAGTCAAGTGCAAGACAATCCAAGCATAATGTGCATAGGGTGTAGTGAAGATAGTATGACACTCAACACAATAGAAAGAGAAATTGTTCATGATGTGTGAGGCAATCAAGTCAATCATGTGACAAGCAATGGGACATGGCATATGTGAAGAAGTGACATTGTTGCAACCAAACATGTGAGAGGAGCAAGTAATCAAAGAATTGGATACAACACACAAGGCATATATATCATGAGGCAGGGAAATGTTGAAATGGCAAGCAAGATCTCTAACATGTGCGCAATCAAGTAGTCCAAGATGAACAAGTCTCATGGGGAAAAGCAACACAAGTAGTATGATCCATAATATCTAGGCTCAAGAAAGATGTCACCTTGAAGGCGTGTCCTTGTTCATTCTTCACAATACTGAAACACAAGCAAGTGTGATGTAGAATCGTCGTGGTAGAAGGTGGTTCGCTCTCAAGAGCTCGGATGGTCAACTCATGTGATGTGGAAGTTGACACAAAGTCCAAGTATCCTACACATGCACACAACAAAAGAAAGAACATATGCGCATGGTAGATAAACACATCATCCATCATGATGGTTCTCTTCTCTTGCACATAACCATTAGAAGCACAAGTGCATGAATAATATGATGCAACAATGGCAATATTCGTGGCACTAGGTATATGGTGCAAAGAGGTAAGACAAGCATGCTTCACAAGAAATATGTCAAAATCTCCACATATATGTGAGAATGCTATGGGGGCAATCTCATTAGTAAGATTAAAGGCATTGTTGCACTCAATACATGTCAAATCATCTAGCATGAGGGGGCAACATATGGAGAGATATGACAAGAAGCAATAACAATCATGTGCAAAGCATGTAGATGGTTGTCATCAACCGCATGAAATAAGCAAGTATGAATCATTTGTGATGTAACAAAGCAAGCAATCATAGGAATCAAGTCGTGCAAGCTAGTAGTGCAAAGATGCAACATACTAGAGGAAATCATGGCAATCATGTCGTGTGAGCAAATAAGAGGCATAGACAATGCATATGACATGTCGCAAGCACGAACACAAAGCAATATCATAGTATCATCATAGGAATGGGGCTCAAAGCAAACATGGAAATAACAAGTGATATCTCCACCAAGCTTGCAAATACACATACAATTACTAGAATCAATCATCAAGTGTTATGCAAAGCATGGGTCACAAGTGCATGGCAAAGGCATAGGAATGGGCATATCATGCAAAGTAAACATGGCAAGATGGGCATATAATAAGTAATGGCAATAACCCATAGCCAAGTGAGGGTCATGTAGAAGAAATGCGTGAAGTATTTGCACGAAGAGAGCGGTGGGAAAGACACTCCATGGGATCCCAAGTCATCATTGCTCTCTAGAGCTCGTTTTGTCAACTTGTGGGATTGCGAGGTTGACAAGTATTCATGGGTACCTACACAAAAGACACACAAACCAAAGAAATTGTGCGCGTGGTAAATGTACACATCATCCATCATGATGTGTATTTGCACGTGGAAGTTAGCAGAAGATAAGCATCGCTCAAAGAAATTTGATGCATGTTATAAGAACATGTCATCCATCATGAAAGAGTAGTTATTGTGTATAACACGATGGGGATGCAAATTGAGCATACAAGTATAAGGTTCATGCAATGGATGGGAGTGATCAAAATCTCCTAAAATGTATGAGAAAACTATGGGGGTCTCCTCATGAGCAATATTGGAAACATCATGAGGAGAAAATGGACGACATCCAAAACAATGCATATCCAAAGCAAGATGGTTATAGCATGGCATATGAGATAAATGATGCAAAGATAGAATGTCAATATCATCACAAGAGAAACTAATGCCAATAACCATAGGCTTGTCATCTATTCCATAAGTGCAAATTGGGTTAATCTTAATGGCATATGCATAGTCACTATGAAGAGATTGCAAATATGACATGTGGTCGATCTCATGCATAGCATATGACAAGTCAAGTGGATTGGCAAACATGATGTTACCGAGAGAATTAGCACAAGAAATCCTATGTAACAAGGCATCACCACTAATAGACTCCACATGGCAATCATCATACTCATCGCATGGGGAAGTCATCTTCATCTTGATGGAACCATGTTGGGGGGTGCATCGTATTCCACCATGGCCATCGTCTTGTCCAAAGGGAGGACGAAGTCACCGTGAATCGGCGCGTCATCATATATGGGACCTAGCACCAAATGAGAAGACACAATAGAGGTAGAGGTCAAGTCGTTAGTGTTGAAAGTGGCCTCACATGACCTATCAACTATCTCACTCTCTCTATGTGGTGGTTCACTCACTCCATCAAAATAGGTGCACTCAAACTCACATATGGCGGAGTCACTCATCTCACTCAAGTGGTGGCGGTTGTGTCTCTCCTCACATGTGAATTGTGGCAACACATATATGGGGCTAGTGGTGAAGTCACTCTCACTCTCAATATGGTGGCACAAGTCACTCAAGTCATGATACGTCGCCGTGGTCGACGGGAAAATCCCATGCTCAACCATCTCGTTGTTGTCGCCATGGATGAAGGCCGAAGATGGCACATCATCACTCTTGCCTCCTAAGATGGAAGCATCAACCTTTCTCGTCACCATGTCACTCGCCTCTAAAGCTTTGTCCTTGATGGTTTCCGTAGTCGTAGTCGTCGCCGTACCATCTTGAAAAAGAGTCGAAGTAGACTCGGCATCGTCAATGCCACAAAGAGGGATGTCGGTGAAGTCGAACTTGGGAGCATCGTCTTAGAGCTCGTCGGGCTTGGACATCATGGTGGTACTAGCCTCATGCTCGTTCTCATGGAGCTTGGTCATCGCGAAGTGATCTTGGGGTGGAGAAGCTTTGGCCTTCATGAGTTCTTGTTCCGCCTTGAGAGCACCAATGTAGTTATCGTCGAGGGACTTGTAGCTCTCGAGGAAGATCGTCTTGGAGATGTCGTTGTGCAATCCCATCATGAAGTGGAACTTCATCGAAATGGGGTCGTCCATGCCGGCTCGTCGCAAGGCAATCTTCATCTCCTTGAAGTACGCGTCGATGTACTTGGATCCTTGGGTGGTGTTCTCCAATTGGCGTAGAAGTTGTTCCATGTAGGTTGGAGGCACAAACTCTCGCCGCAAAGCTCTCTTCGTGTTGGGCAAACTCATGTCGTAGGTCACCGAAGGTGTGTGAAGCCACCATGTGGACGCGTAGTCATGCACGTTCCTTGTGGCGCACTTCACTTGATCTTTGGGAGGAACTTGGTGTAGCTTGAGGTACTCGTCCATCAAACCCTCCCACTCGAGATACTCCTCGCGTTCTTGAGTCCCGTAGAAAGGAATAACGTGGTCGATGTCGAGGTCGTAGTAACTCGTGGAAGTCACGGACTTGAGCTTGGGGAGCTTCTCTTGAGGTGATTGTGGGCGAAGATGCCTTATGTCTGCAGGCGAAGATGCCTTATGTCTGCAGGCGAAGATGCCTTGAAGTCGCTTGGCAAAGATGCCAAGGGAGATGGTGAAGTCGTTGAGCGGTCACTGGTGTTGAGCTCGTGACCTTCACGTTCATGGTGGTGATGGTGTCGATGCTGATGTGACCTTGCCGGAGATGGTAGCTCGGAGGCATGTGCTCTTGAGCGTCATCTCGAAGATGAGGAAGACCGCTTGTAGGACTTGATGAGGGCCTTGATCTCCTCCATTTGAGCTTGCATCTTGGCGTCGGAGGAGTTGCTCGTGGCATCGAACTCGTCATTGTTGTTGTAGACCGAAGATGAAATGCATTGCCTATCCATCACTCCAAGAGAAAAATGTGAGTGGTAGAAAGAGAATAACGAATACCAAATGTACCTTGACCAAAGTTGAAAGTGGATCAATGATCACTCCAATGTGGACAAGGAAATAGCACAATTGGTACCAATTCTTGTCGGTTTCTCACACCTACACAAATAAGGCTTATGGTGGAGCTCGGTGAGGATAGTGGCACAAAAATTTGATGTAAAATGTTAGCAAGAGTCAATAATGTTGAAAAAGATTCACAAATTCGCAAGTGTAACAAGTAGACCAATAGCAATGAAAGGCACACGGAAACGCACACACGGATAGATAAATGGGGTCGTGCAACCAGGGATGAGCACAAAATGTGGAATCCACGGAAAACGCTCGTGTTGCACAACTCAAGAGAGACGATAGCATGATTGCTCTATAGGCAAATACAACACTTGTGCACAACCTATGATATGCAAAATGGATAAACTTTCTATCCCAAGTATATTATGTATGTATGGTTCCCGGTGTTTGATCCGAGATGATCGGATATGACAATCTTATGCAATGTGGTGGATGTTATGGCTATGTCCACTTTGCGAAATGCACAAACCAATATAATAATTGTGTATATGCGGGAACAAACTTGAGGCACAAGGGATGATATGATACCAATATGATATGGTATGGTATGTATGCAATGGAAGGTGTAGACCACTAATGTGCACAAGTAATGTTGTCGGCAATACTCAAATGGCTAGTCTCGATAGGCAAGTGATGCAAAATGAGCCAGGGGTTATCAATGCAATGGCAAGGGGAAAGTACAATGGTGTCGGCGAGGTTACCGTCCGTGGCGATGATGAGAGGCGGTGTTGTCGATGTTGACCCATCCCTAATTAGCCGAAACACCTTACGAAATGGAAAAACAACTCAAAATCTCAAGGACAAAAGTCAAATGGTGGAAGCGGAAAGCGGTGGTGTTGCACTAGGCAAGGCGGAAGTGGAGGTTATGTTGGTGGACTATACACGGTGTCGGAGTTGAAAACACGGTCCCTAAGTAGCCTAAACACCTTAGGAGACACAACTCACAACACAAACAAAATTGGGTTAAGTTGAGGTGGAGGAAGTGTATGGTGGGCAAGGTTATGCGGAAGTGGTGGTGGTGGTTGATGAAGAAGCAACCGTCCCTAAGTATCCGAAACACCTTAGGAGACTCAAGTCACAACTCAAACAACCACATATACAAGGGGGATCGAAATGGGTTAGGTTGCGGAAGTTGGTGGTGGTAATGTGGATGATATGGTGGAGAGCCTAGGCAAACTTGCCAAATTTCAGAAAATTTGTTGGAGTCAAATGATGTTGGTGGTATTTTTGTTGGAAGGGGGATGTCAAGAGCTTCAAAACGAGCTAAAGAATGTTAAAAGCGGAGTTCGGATGAATTAGTTATGGCCAAAACAAAAATTCAGCCGAGTCAGTGTCAGGGTTACACGAACATCCGGGAGTAGGTCCGGATGATCCGGGTTCGTCAACCGGATTTCTGTCGTGTGGGGCGTTCGGACATCCGGGAGATGGTCCAGCTGATCCGGGTGGATCCGGATGATCCGGGAGCACTTTCGGATGATCCAGGCAGGTCAAACTGCTCGGGATTTTCTCTCGGGGACGGAAATTGGTTGATTTTGGGGTCAAAATTGATGAGATTTCGTGGATGGAAGGTGGGGAAACTTGGGGAGATGCTAGATCCACTCGAAACCAAGCAAATCCATGGATCAAAATCAACAAAACATCATCAAACCAACAAATCACAAAAAAATTTGGGGCTCTTTTTGGTGGGGATTTTCGAATTTAGGACGAAATCAAGCAAAAGTAGGCTAGAAAACTGTGGGGGAGGCTCCGAAATCGTGATCAACGTGGCTCATGATACCAAGATGATGTAGGGTAGAAACCCTAACGGCCCGATCTTTCACGAAAGGAGCGGATCCCATCCAAGAACGCGAAGAACACGAGGGGAAAACGAGGGAAAACACAAGAGGAAACACGAGAGAATCACTCGAGCAACAAGAATAGATCACACATCTGCTAGATCGATGAACACAAAGGTGAGATACAAGATCCAAAGTCAACAACGGACGATACAAAGGTAGCCGGTCCTTCTCCGTGAGGAGGTCTTGAATCCACGGGGGGGTCTTCCCTTAGAAAGGGGGCTTGACTCCAAAGGGATCTTCTCCGAAGAGGCCGCAATCTCTCGCACGGAGGATATCCGATATGGATGAGCGTAGCTCTATCTCTCAAATGAGCTATCACAACGCTAACCCTATAAAGGAGGTGGAGGAGGTCTATTTATAGTCTAGTGGGCGAAGGGGTAAGTGAGGGGGTGAAACAGGTACATGGGCCTCGGCCCGGGGGAATGCACGCAGGCAAGGCCGGATGATTCCGATGGGGGTCTGGATGATCCAGGCGTTGTCCGGATGATCCGGGACCTCGTCCGGATGATCCGGCTCCGCCATGGAGATTCTGCAAGCTTCGGGTGTCTTCGGACGCAATTACCCGGATGATCCGGAGGGGGACCCGGATGATCCGGCTAAGCCCGGATGATCCGGACGGTGGTTCGAATGTCCGGCCTGGCTCCTGCAGCCGCTCCATCTTCTTCTTCTCCTTTCTTCTGTATTATCATCCACGTGTCCCTCGCAGATGGTGTAGACGTACACTTGCGCTCGCACTCGTCCTCGGCATCCGTGATGTTCCGACAATACCTATGCATGCACACGGAAGGAGTGTCAAGTAGTATACCATCCTCGAGAGGGTCAAGTGAGCACGTGTAAAGGAGATGATTCACCTTTGTGTATGTGAAGTAGATGTCGCACGTGTCACTAGCCGAATGGTTTCTTGACATGGTGATGTCCGTAGGATGCTCCGCATCACTCAGGACTCTACATTTTCTATTTTAGTGATCCAAGATCACATTGAGTCCATAGGAAAGAGAATACTATTAAAAGGGGATGAGGTGTTGCATAATGGCTTGCTTGCTCAAATTGCTTAGTGATATGCTCCAAAACCCTCAACTACTTTCTCATATCCACATATGTCCCAAACCAAAAGTCAAACTCGGCCCCACCGAAATATCCCACCCGGCTCCACCGAGTTCACTTGACATAGCCACTGCCACAAACCCTAGTCATTTCGGTCTCACCAATAGGGATCTCGGTCTCACCGAGATGGGATTGCAACCTCTCTGTTTCCCTTCGTAACGTGATAGAGGCGAAAGTGTCCCGATGTTTTGATGAGATGGTGGCTATCATTTCTGTGGGAGTCGACCTTGACGATCCGACTATGAACGTGCGAGACGTCGTGCCTTCGCAATCGCTAAACCAACTTCTGAGGGGTTATTGACCACGCCGGAGCACGATCAACCAAACCACGAGGGTCTGTTTCCTGCGAGCAAACGAAGAACAAGCAAGAAACTAAGATTGCAATCTGGATATTGCGAATATAAGATAAAAACTTTATTGATCAAGGTGGGGTTCTGTGACGTCTTGGTCTGGTCGTTGGACACAAACGAAGTACGCGAAGTTGCAGCTATGGAGAACTTTTAATCTAAACAAAAACCCAAAGTCTAAACGACGCCCTAACGGCTGTATATATGGAGGAAGAGGGGGGGATTTCGTGGCCCTTGGAGGAGGGGTCCGGAACCAACCCTAACTCTTGTTTCCCCACACATACGGACTCTAAAAACAACCAATACTTAATTATTTCGAAAATACATGGGTCTGGCCCAATAATAAGGTGAAGCAGCACCTAAAATAGCCTCTGAATGAAATTTATAAAGTGGCATCTTGTATATTTCTTCCAAGGCTTCATGCACTCCTTATGGTGGTTTCAAAGTCCTAAAATCATCACTTGTAACTCCGTTCTTGATCCCCTTGCGCATGCCATCATCTCCATGCTTGAACTTGTTCCAAGGTTCACCTTTTTTGTCTAAGCTAGGCCCTTCATTTGTAAGCAAAACAAATGTATCCAATTTAGGCAGCATCATAATCTCATGATCATTAGAATCGTTACCAAAAAACGAAAGTACCTGATAATTCAATTGGCGTGTGCGAGCTCTAGTAATTGGTCCAATACGTATAGCAGCAGGGGCTGTGGGTGTAACAATGGTATTGATGTCCTCATCATCCTCCCCTTCTTGAAATTAAGTTGTCCTCGACGAAAGTTCATCGTCCTCACCCAAATAAGGCTTCAAATCTGCAATGTTAAAAGTGGGACTAACCCCAAAATCTGCAGGTAGCTCAAGTTTATATGCATTATCATTTATTTTCTCTAACACCTTAAAAGGACCATCAACACGTGGCATTAGCTTTGATTTGCGCAAATTAGAAAATCCATCCTAATGCAAATGTTACCAAACAAGATCTCCAGGTGCAAACACTACATGTTTTCTACCCTTATCTCCAGCAAGTTTATATTTAGCATTCATACACTCAATGTTTTCCTTAGTTAACTCATGCATTTTTAAAATCAATTCAGCATGTTCTTTAGCATCAAAATTAACCTTCTCCGAAGATGGAAGAAGCAACAAATCAATAGGTGCACGAGCTAGGAGACCATACACAATTTCAAAAGGGCACATCTTAGTAGTGGAATGCAATGAACGATTATAAGCAAATTCAATATGAGGCAAGCATTCTTCCCACATTTTCTTGTTATTCATCAAAACAGCCCTAAGCATAGTAGACAATGTTCTATTGACTACTTCAGTTTGTCCATCAGTTTGGGGGTGACAAGTAGTACTAAAAAGCAGTTTATTCCCCAACTTAGCCCATAAACATCTCCAAAAGTGGCTAAGAAATTTAGTATCACAATGTGAAACAATAGTATTTGGCACACCATGCAAGCGAATAATTTCACGAAAGAACAAATCAGCAACATTATGTTAGGACCCCGATTCCAAGTCACATCGATCTAGCCGGTAACACCTCATATAACATTGTGGCCTCACGCACGGTATTCCCACGGGTGTCGCCTTACCATGGCCCGGGGCCGTTTGCGCCTTTTGGCTCACGTATATGATAGTGTCGCTAGCATCCATATGACAGAGAACCCGGGCCGAGATGGCTAGTCGTGAACCAAAAGCGGCGCAGACCTATGGAGACAGGCATACATGAATCACATCGAGCATGTCGGTCATCAGCGAGTGAATCCGGGTTGTAGCACTGGGCTAATAGGACTCCGGGGAACCCGGGCTGTAGCAGGCCAGGCAGGACTCCGGATGTCACCGTGTGACATTTCCCCGAAGGGACAGACATAGGAACGAAGTGAAACACATGCCGGCCAGTCAAGTGTCCTGAGCAGTAGTGCTGGGCTAGCAGGACTCCAGTGGACTGGGCTGTAGCGGACTACTATGGCTCGAGGAACACTAGACTACATTTCCCCATAAGAAAGGCTACCAAGGATAAACAACTAGATTGTCGGATCCCACTCATACCAAGCATTTCAATCATACACATAATATGCCCGATATGAGTACATACAACATGGCATCACAAGAAAACTCTACAACTCAAGTACTTTATTTAAAGGCTCCAGAGAGCCATACTTAACATGTTCATACAGGTAGGGGGCACATGACCCAACACTCAAGTCATACAAGCATACAAGCACATGCGGAAGCAAATAGTCTGAGTACAGACAGTAGAAAGAAAGAAGGCTTCTCGAAGCCTATCTATCTACATAGGGCCCTCCATGGCCAGGATCAGCACCTGGGTGGCTAGTCACTCGTCGACATCAAGGTCTACATAAAACCCATCGGAGGGGGCGGTGTTGTCGTCTGAAAACAGTAATTAAGCAAACATGAGTACAAGGGTACTCAGCAAGTCTTACATTAAAACCTACTATAGATGCTCATTCTGAAGAAGGTGGTGGAGTTATTGCAACAAGCGAGCTTTGACTCTTGGCTAAGCTATCCTACAGAACTCCACTAGTAAAACAGTTTTTCGCACACGAGTCCACTAATCACCAACACAATACTCCACCGGGGATCCTCCCTCGTCATCCTACGAGAGGGCCCTCCTCGGTACTCACACTTATCTTGAGTCTTTTAGTAGTATCCATTAGCTTGTCTATGAACTGTATAGGCAACCAAGCAGTCCTTTACCGCGGACGCGGCAATTCGGATAGTTTTATACCCTGCAGGGGTGTACTTCTTCATACACACTTTCACCACTTACCGCCATTTACACGACATGTACTCGGCAACCTTCAAGCGGAAGCCCAACGAGGGTGTCGGCCACGGCCTACCTAACACTCAAGCCTCTAGTCCAGGTTTATCGCCTATCCAGGTTCCATCCTAAGGGAGTCCGGCCGAGGTTTCCACATACGGCCCCGAACGATGTGAACAGGGTTCCCGAGACACCAAATGGGTGACTCGGTACACCGTGCCACGGTGTATCTACCGCTACATAGCCCACCCCTAGGGTCAGCGCTACGCACGGCCGCCAACACATAACCTACAAACACCAGAAACTATTTGCAACTCCTGCACAAAGTACTAGGGTGATTAAGAAGGCGAGAGGGTCCATTGGTTTCGGGCCCAATGTATGGTAGTAACTAAATCTTAAATCACACATACAGATCTCAGTTCTTCGGGACGGCCTCAATGAAACAACCCACCATGTACTCCTACATGGCCTCTCATCGATACCTTTACCAAATCATGTTCAACACATCCCTCACATTACCGACATAATCATTTCACTCTAGCCCATCACCCAGATGAACCAAACGTGACACAACTCTAAGCATAGCTGGCATAGCAAGGTAGGAAACACATACACGGCTCAATCAACTCCTACACATGCTAGTGGGTTTCATCTAGTTACTGTGGCAATGACAGGTCATGCAGAGGATAAGGGTTCAACTACCGTAGCACACAGCAGTTTGAATCGCGTTGTCTTAATGCAGTAAACAAGAGAAGAAGCGAGAACATGGGTTTGTATTAGAATGATCAATGGGTTGCTTGCCTGATGTAGTGGTAGTAGGGTACTGCCCTTCAGACGGATACTCGAGATTATCCTTGGAGGCAGAACCTACCACGAAAGACACACCGAACATAATCAACACATGACGATATGCAACAATATGATGCATGCTATGATGGCAAAATGAAAGTGTCTTGGCCTAATGCAAGCTAAAACAGAAAGGAATGAACTCATTTGAATCAAAGATTCAAATGTTAGATCATTTAACATGGCCTTATTAGTGCATTATCTTATTATGTTTAAACAGCAAGGTTAACTTGTTTTGTCATGCATGAAACCATTACAGATGGATAGATTGAATTTTTCCGATCATTTTTCATATATAAATTGTTTGATTTGGAGTTATGGTTGATTTTCTATGATTTTTAAAAGTTTTGGCTATTTTCTGGAATTTCCTATATAAGAATAATTCCAGTAATTGAATTAATGCGTCAGCATGACATAGGTGTGACGTCAGCGGGTCAACTGGGTCGGCCAGGTTAAACCTGACTGGTGGGCCCTGTCTGTCAGTGGTTCAGCTAATTAACAGGATTAAATTAGTACTAATTAACTGTCAGTGGGGCCTGGGCCCACATGTCAATGACTAAACTAATTAAAATCAGTTAACTCTAATCCTAAACTAATTAGCAGGCCGGCCCCACCTGTCATAGGCGCAGGGGGGAGTCAACCTGGGCCCACGCGTCAGTCCACGGTCAAAGGGGGTCAAACTCGCCGGTGTTTAGACGCTGGCGAGGCCAGACGCGGCGGAGGGCTCGAGTTTTGCACTCCGGCGACCAAAAGGACGGCGGAGACCATCTACGTGATGTGGTGAGTGAGCCGTGTCGAGTGGTGGCAGTAGGTGGAGCAGCGGCCGGAGTTCGGACGAGGTTGAACTAGTCGCTAGCAGGCACGGCGAGGGGCGCGCGGGGGTGCTACGGGCTCCTGCGAGTGCGTTGAAGACGAAGGCGTGCTCGGTTGTGACCCAACGTGGCTGTGGCCACGACAGCGACGTGCGGTGGCGGCGGCGAGCTTCGGCTCCAATGGCCATGGGTGTTAGAGGGCACAGACAAGCGCGGGGAGTCGGGGAAATAGGTCAGTAGCTCACTGCGGTTGCAGGGGAGCAAACGGCAAGCTCGGGGAAGAGCTGGAGCGAGCGGGGCGGCGAGGGGGATCTCCCGCGACCAAGGTTGAAGACGAGCTCGGTGCAGCGTCTCCGAGGCGAGCGAGCGCTCGGGGATGGGTCGAGGCGAAGCAGCGGACGACGGCGGAGCTTCTTGGCACGGCGAGGCAGCGAGTGGACGGCGGTGGTGCTTGTCGGCGGCGACGGCTGCGCTCGGCAGTGGATGGGGAGAGAGCCAGAGAGGGGGAGAGGCGACGGGGAGAGTGGGGAGAAAGGGAGGGGGACGTGGGGGAGTGCGTGGCACTCGTAGGCGTGTCCGGGGCGTCGGCGGAAGCAGGAGGTGGCCGGCGTGTGGCCGTGGGCGCCGGCCACGCGCTTCTCGTCCTCCTGGCGGGAGGAGGAGGACGACTGGCAAGAGCCAGTGGACTGGGCCGAGCCGGTGGGCTAGGTGGGCTGTGCCAGGTAAGTTCTGTTCTCTCTATCCTTTTCTGTTTTTTATTTATTCTATTATTTCTGTAACTTCAGGGCTTTATTAAAAATGCCAGGGCATTTCCATAAATCATAAAATTAATCATGGCCACTGCTTAGAATATATCCAACAGCAAAAATTTTGATTTATGATTATTTGAGCATTTAAAATATTTTATAGCATTTAAATGCCCAAATGCAAATACTATAAGAATTAATTCAATGACCTTACGATGTCCTAGAAAAATGTGCACCATTTTTGTCCAAGGTTTTAACCCAAAACAAAAAGGGTGGGCTTTTTAGAAGGGCATTTCAGGTTCATTGAAAAAGTTTTTAGTAAACCCTAGTTGTTCCAGGGGGTGCTGGGGGTTCTGTCATCCCCATTTCAAATTTAAGAGAAATTTAAACATGATGCGCACTCTAATGCTTGAACTGGCTAGGGTGTGACAACTCACCCCCACTCAAAAGAATCTCATCCCGAGATTTAGGATCCTCCAGGAAGAAGGTGGGGTACTCGAGTTGAAGACGATCCTCCCTTTCCCAAGTGGCTTCCTTTTCGGAATGGTGTGACCATTGAACCTTGAGAAACTTGATATTATGGCGTCGAGTGGTACGCTCGGCTTGATCAAGGATACGAACGGGATATTCCCGATATGAGAGGTTATCTTGTAGATCAAGCGTTTCGTGGTCCACTCCACGGATAGGATCCGCGAAGCAACGCCTGAGTTGAGAAATGTGGAGGACAACGTGAACTCTGGAAAGATGTGAAGGTAGTTCCAATTGGTAAGCAACTTCTCCTCTTTTGGCAAGAATGCGGAAGGGTCCGATGTAACGAGGAGCCAATTTTCCTTTGATACCGAAACGATGGGTTCCCTTTAACGGGGTAACCCGAAGGTAAGCCTTCTCGCCGACTTCATAAGTCATGAGCTTATGTTTACGGTCATATTGGCTCTTTTGACGAGATTGGGTTGTTTTCAATTTCTCACGAATAACGGGAACCTGCTCTTCTGCTTCCTGAATCATATCCGGGCCAAAGAGTTGTCTTTCCCCGGTTTCTGACCAGTTAAGAGGCGTTCGACATTTTCGTCCATAGAGAACTTCGAAAGGAGCTTTGCCCAAGATAGCTTGATAACTATTGTTATAACAAAACTCCGCGAATGGAAGGCATTTCTCCCAACCCATTCCGAATGAGATGACAGAAGCTCGGAGCATATCTTCCAGAATTTGATTGACTCGCTCTACTCGACCACTTGATTGAGGATGGAAGGCGGTGCTAAAAGAGAGACGAGTTCCCATAGCATTTTGGAAACTTTCCCAAAATCGAGAGGTGAAGAGACTCCCACGGTCTGAGTTAATTTCCAATGGGACACCATGAAGAGACACTATTCGGGAGATGTATAAGTCAGCTAGCTGGTTAGCGGTGATACTCTCACGAACAGGTAGGAAATGGGCTACTTTGGAAAGACGGTCGATCACGACGAAGATGGCATTATTCCCTCTCTTGGTCCTGGGAAACCCGGTGATGAAATCCATACTGATTTTATCCCATTTCCACTCAGGAATAGCCAAAGGTTGAAGGGTGCCAGCAGGCCGTTGATGCTCTGCTTTAACACAACGACAAACGTCGCAATTTGCAATGTATTGAGCGATTTCTCTCTTCATCCTAGTCCACAAAAACCTCTGCGTAGGTCTTGATACATTTTAGTACTACCGGGATGAATGGTGAGAGGGGATTCATGAGCTTCCTTAAGGATCAGCCGCCTTAGGTTTCGTGCCTTGGGAACCACTAAACAATTTCCAAAGTATACGACACCTTGATCATCAACGGAGAAACAATTTGCGACTCCTTTCTTAATGTTTCTTCTAATACGGGAGATTCCCGGATCTACCTTCTGTGCCTTGATGATCTGATCCGTAAGGGTAGGTTTCGCCACCAGGGTGTATAGGAATCCTCGAGGGACAATGTGAAGATTGAGCTTACGAAATTCCTCGTGGAGAAGTGGTTGACTTTGTTGTAACATCAGGTTGTTACAATAAGATTTATGACTTAGCGCATCAGCCATGACATTGGCTTTGCCCGGGGTGTAAGTTATTCCTAAATCGTAATCCGAGATCAACTCGACCCAACGTCGTTGCCTGAGATTCAAATCCGGTTGGGTGAAGATATATTTCAAACTTTGGTGATCGGTGAAAATCTCGCAACGATTACCGAGGAGGTAATGTCGCTAAGTTTTGAGTGCATGGACTACAGCTGCAAGCTCTAGATCATGTGTGGGATAGTTTTCCTCATGTGGGTGTAATTGCCGTGAAGCATAGGCAATTACCTGACGATCTTGCATGAGTATGCAACCTAGTCCTTGTCGCGAGGCGTCGCAATAGATAATAAAGTCCTTGGAGAAATCTGGTGGTACCAGTACGGGAGCAGATGTCAGGCCTCTTTTCAGTTCCTGAAAGCTGACTCGCACTGTGGGGTCCACTCGAACTTTTTATCTTTCTTGAGGAGTTCAGTTAGAGGTTTAGCAACCTTGGAGAAATTCTCGACGAAGCGGCGGCAATAGCTCACTAAGCCAAGGAACCTCCGAACTTGCTTGACCGTCTCAAGTGGAGTCCAATCAAGGACGGCTTGAACTCGCTCGGGATTGACAGCAATACCCTTACCAGAGATTACATGGCCTAGATAGGTCACTTCTGGCAACCAAAATTCACACTTGGAGAATTTGGCATAAAGGCGATGCTCATGAAGTTTCGTCAATACCAGCCTTAGATGTTCGGCATGTTCCTCTTCATTCTTGGAGTAGATGAGTATGTCATCGAGGTAGACTACGACGAATTTATCCAAATACTCCATGAAGACCGAGTTCATTAACCGAGAGAAAGTGGCTGGGGCATTGGTTAAACCGAAATACATTACGGTGTACTCGTATTGGCCATAACGAGTAACAAAGGTCGTTTTGGGAATGTCCCCATTTCTGATTTTGATTTGATGGTAGCCCAACCTCAAATCCATCTTGGAAAAGACCGAGGATCCAGCGAGCTGGTCATACAGATCGTTGATCCTGGGAAGCGGATACTTGTTCTTGATGGAGACCAAGTTGACAGGTCGGTAATCTACAACCATCCGATCCGTTCCATCCTTCTTCTTGACAAAGAGGACAGGGCAAGCCCAAGGAGAGGAACTAGGACGGATGAAACCCTTTTTCAAGGACTCATCGAGTTGGTTCTTAAGCTCGGCTAGTTCTAAGGGTGCCATCTTATAGGGTCTTCTAGAAATTGGAACGGTTCCTGGAACAAGGTCTATCACGAACTCGACATCCCTGTCAGGTGGAACACCTGGCAGTTCTTCTGGAAAGACATCCGGAAAGTCTCGGACTACCGGAATATCCTCAAGGTCTGGAAGGGGGTTGGCATTTAGGGAGTAAAGCTGGCGCTTGGCCACTCGAGTTAAGACATTGACTGTCTTGCTCGATGGGTGAGTAAGTTGAACGGCTCTAGTGGCACAATCAATCTTAGCATAATGAGCTGACATCCAGTCCATACCCAAGATGATGTTAATGTCTGAGGATTTAAGAGCTATTAAGGATGCAAGGAAGACAAGTCTATCAACAGGAATTTTGTTCCCATGGCTTACTCTAGAAGTTTGCCATTTGGAACCCGGAGTTTGAATTACCATGGAAGTGGGCATGTCACAGAATGTCGTGTTATGCAATCGAGCATAGTTCTTGGATATGAATGAATGAGATGCTCCAGTATCGAAAAGAACAGATGTCGGATGGCAGTTAACAAGGAGCGTACCAAGGACGACGTTAGGATCCTCATGAGCCTCCTTGGCTGAGACATAGTTGACATGGCCACGTGCAGTTGTGACCGGCTTGGCGTAGAATGTCTTTCCCGCTGGTTTACCACGGCCAACGGACTTTCCAGACTGATTGGGGTTGTTGTTCTGGGGACACTCTCGGATATAGTGACCCGGCTCTCCACACTTGAAACACGTCACAACATTGGGACGTGGAGCAGCATTAGCAGCGGGGCCACCATAGGGCTTGGGCGGTGCAAACTGCTGGTTGGGACGAGGCGCCTCAAAGGATGGCCTCGGAATGAACCTGGGTGGCAGTGCCGTGCTTGGAATCCACACCCGGCGCTTCTGAGCTCCAGAGTCGGATGAAGAGCCAAAATCACGTGAGTGCTTGCGTGAAGCGTCATAGTCAGACTGGCCTGACTCAGCACTGATGGCTTTATTGACCAACTTCTGAAAGGAGGTGCACTCGTGCAGACGAACATCGCGGCAAAGCTCAGGGCTAAGTCCCTTGCGGAACCTTGCCTGCTTCTTAGAGTCGGTAGATACTTCTTCGGGAGCATATCGTGCCAGATTCCCAAATTCATGACTATATGCATCCACAGTCAGTCTTCCTTGGGTGAAACTGCAGAACTCTTCCCTCTTGCGATCTATGAGACCTTCCGGAATGTGATGCTCACGGAAAGCCTCACTGAATTCAGCCCAAGTAGTGATTTGGCCGACCAGGCGCATAGCTTCAAAGTTTTCCCACCAGAGGCTAGCAGGGCCTTCGAGGTGATAGGCAGCATAGGTAACCTTATCAGCTTCAGCTACGTTGGCAGAACGTAGCTTGTGGGTGATGCTGCGAAGCCAGTCATCCGCGTCGAGGGGCTTGACGGAATGGTTAAACTTCGGTGGGTACAGCTTGATGAAGTCATTGATTGACACCAAGTCATTTCGCTGATGGCGTGCAGTGTTCTGCTCAATCCGCTCTAGCAGGCGGTTAGTCTCACGCTTGTTTCTTTCCGCCTCCAGCATCACTTCGGCCAGAGAAGGCGGGTGAGGCAGATTTTCACCCCTAGCTGCACTGGCTTCCCCCTGCTCCGGGGCAGCAGGGTTGCTGCGGGTGTTGACCATCCTAGATGAAAACAAGACAACGGTTTAGATAAGGATGGGACAGAATTAGCAAGGAAGTGCAGAATGTAATGGATAAGACGGAATGCAG
The DNA here is from genome assembly GCF_003073215.2 of Triticum urartu. Classification (NCBI taxonomy): domain Eukaryota; kingdom Viridiplantae; phylum Streptophyta; class Magnoliopsida; order Poales; family Poaceae; genus Triticum; species Triticum urartu. Next base: position 285,743,940 of record NC_053023.1, on the reverse strand, counting down.
AGATGTTCATTGCATGACATGGTAATATAGAAACTGCCATATATATACCATTGGTCATACACACCGTACATAGTTTAGTACAAGCCCAGGCTAGAGTACAACTACGGTGAAAGACATTACATCTCATCGGAGGCATTCCAAGATCCTATACATTATTTCCTACACCTCCAGAGCGTGATACACACCAAGTCATATCCCACGGTTACGCATGACTGTGGAGAATACAACTACTACAATACTAGTGGAACTACTACTAGCTCAGACGGCTCCGTAGTAATCCTCATAGAAGTCGCCACCAAAACCTGGAAGTGGAACATGATCATCTGGGAACAGACAATCCTGCGGAACCTGCGGACCAAAGGGACTCGGATGTGGCCTTGGTCCCATAGGTGGTGGCAGACGGGGACCACAAGGAGGGGTGATGCCTCCCACATCGCGCCACTCCATACAATCTGGCAATCCAGATCGTACAGGGTACAGATCCCTCAGATCCATGTATCCTGCCTTTACCGCTCGTGCAAACCGAGTCAAAGTGGTCCAGTGATCAGCACGAAAGTTAAAAAGCTCCATACGCAAGGCCCGATTTTCGCGGTCCTTATCCTCGAGCATCTTGGCAGTGGTGTGGAGTAGTGACTCCTCATGTGTGGGGTCAGCATAGATAGCCTGGAGATACCCTTGCGCTCCCGGAAGTGAAGCTGGCATATAACGGAAGTCGGTGTTCCGAAGTAGGCCAGTCCGGACTCGCATGATGGTCATCATGGAATAGGCAGCATCCTGCACAGCCATCTCAACAGTAACCCCGAGTCCATAGGAACAGTGAAGGGGCTCAGTGGCTCCAGGATAAGAGGGATATATCCTGACGATACAGAGGTACTGGCTCTGGTTGAAGTCTCTGAACTGCTCTTCGACAGTGTATTCGGGATACCAACGGTAACCTGTCTCGATCATTACCCGTACTAACATAGCAGTATGACCGGGCACAACGAGGCACCGGGTCAGGCGAACCACTTGAATTTGAGCACGAGTGGCCATCTGAAAGCACAACCACAATGCAAAGGCATTAGAATTTCTTGGGAAAAGTGGACAGCATAACAGCTGTAAATGCTTAGAGAAAGATTTGAGACATCCACAATAGTTTGCAATACCACTCAACATCATCATATCAAGGTTCTGATTCAACTAACAACATACTAAAAGTATTAGAAATTGTACTGAGGCTTGTAACAACAATCCTATAAGCTACTACGGATTAGTAACACGTGAACCTGATAGAAGAAGAGAGCCTAGTCCTTAACCCATGTCGAATGAGTAGAGAATTACTCAGATCAGAGGGCATAAGGTAAAGGAGTAAAAGATCCTTACGTTCCCTCCCACAATCAATTCCCCTACATATAACTACAGCATTTCTAGACTCGACATCGACCAGTTTGGCTCAATGAACCTACAGGCAGTCCGGCTCTGATGCCAACGCTGTCAGGACCCCGATTCCAAGTCACATCGATCTAGTCGGTAACACCTCATATCACATTGCGGCCTCACGCACGGTATTCCCACGGGTGTCGCCTTACCATGGCTCGGGACAGCTTGCGCCTTTTGGCTCACGTATATGATAGTGTCGCTAGCATCCATATGACAGAGAACCTGGGCCGACATGGCTAGTCGTGAACCCAAAGCGGCGCAGACCTATGGAGACATGCATACATGAATCACATCAAGCATGTCGGTCATCAGCGAGTGAATCCGGGCTGTAGCACTGGGCTAACAGGACTCCGGGCAACCCGGGCGGTAGCAGGCTAGGCAGGACTCCGGATGTCACCGCGTGACATTTCCCCGTAGGGACACACATAGGAATGAAGTGAAACACATGCCGGCCAGTCAAGTGTCCTGAGCAGTAGTGCTGGGCTAGCAGGACTCCGGTGGACCGGGCTGTAGCGGACTACTATGGCTCGAGGAACACTAGACTACATTTCCCCATAAGAAAGGCTGCCAAGGATAAACAACTAGATTGTCGGATCCCACTCATACCAAGCATTTCAATCATACACACAATATGCCCGATATGAGTACATACAACATGGCATCACAACAAAACTCTACAACTCAAGTACTTTATTTAAAGGCTCTAGAGAGCCATACATAACATGTTCATACAGGTAGGGGTCACATGACCCAACACTCAAGTCATACAAGCATACAGGCACATGCGGAAGCAAATAGTCTTAGTACAGACACTAGAAAGAAAGAAGGCTTCTCGAAGCCTGTCTATCTACATAGGGCCCTCCATGGCCAGGATCACCACCTGGGTGGCTAGTCACTCGTCGACATCAATGTCTACATAAAACCCATCGGAGGGGGCGGTGTTGTCGTCTGAAAACAGTAATTAAGCAAACATGAGTACAAGGGTACTCAGCAAGTCTTACATCAGAACCTACTATACATGCTCATTCTCAAGAAGGTGGTGGAGTTATTGCAACAAGCCAGCTTTGACTCTTGGCTAAGCTATCCTACGGAACTCCACTAGTAAAACAGTTTTTCGCACACGAGTCCACTAATCACCAACACAATACTCCACCGGGGATCCTCCCTCGTCATCCTACGAGAGGGCCATCCTCGGTACTGACACTTATCTTGAGTCTTTTAGTAGTATCCATTAGCTTGTCTATGAACTGTATAGGCAACCAAGTAGTCCTTTACCGCGGACGCGGCTATTCGAATAGTTTTATACCCTGCAGGGGTGTACTTCTTCATGCATGCTTTCACCACTTACCGCCGTTTACACGACATGTACTCGGCAACCTTCAAGCGGAAGCCCAACGAGGGTGTCGGCCACAGCCTACCTAACACTCAAGCCTCTAGTCCAGGTTTATCGCCTATTCAGGTTCCATCCGCAGGGAGTCCGGCCGAGGTTTCCACATACGGCCTCGAACGATGTGAACAGGGTTCCCGAGACACCAAATGGGTGACTCGGTACACCGTGCCACGGTGTATCTACCGCAACATAGCCCACCCCTAGGGTCAGCGCTACGCACGACCGCCAACACATAACCTACAAACACCAGAAACTATTTGCAACTCCTAGACAGAGTACTAGGGTGATTAAGAAGCCGAGAGGGTCCATTGGTTTCGGGCCCAATGTATGGTAGTAACTGAATCTTAAATCACACATACAGATCTTAGTTCTTAGGGACGGCCTCAATGAAACAACCCACCATGTACTCCTACATGGCCTCTCATCGATACCTTTACCAAATCATGTTCAACCCATCCCTCACATTACTGACATAATCATTTCACTCTAGCCCATCACCAAGATGAACCTAACCTGACACAACCCTAAGCATAGCAGGCATAGCAAGGTAGGAAACACATACACGGCTCAATCAACTCCTACACATGCTAGTGGGTTTCATCTAGTTACTGTGGCAATGACAGGTCATGCAGAGGATAAGGGTTCAACTACCGTAGCACACATCAGTTTGAATCACGTTGTCTTACTGCAGTAAACAAGAGCAGAAGCGAGAACATGGGTTTGTATCGGAATGATCAATGGGTTGCCTGCTTGATGTAGTGGTACTAGGGTACTGCCCTTAAGATGGATACTCGGGGTTATCCTTGGAGGCAGAACCTACCACGAAAGACACACCGAACATAATCAACACATGACGAAATGCAACAATATGATGCATGCTATGACATGGCAAAATGAAAGTGTCTTGGCCTAATGCAAGCTAAAACAGAAAGGAATGAACTCATTTGAATCAAAGATTCAAATGTTAGCTCATTTAACATGGCCTTATTAGTGCACTATCTTATTCTGCTTAAACATCAAGGTTAACTTGTTTTGTCATGCATGAAACCATTACAGATGGATAGATTGAATTTTTCTGATCATTTTTCATATATAAATTGTTTGATTTGGAGTTATGGTTGATTTTCTATGATTTTTAGAAGTTTTGGCTATTTTCTGGAATTTCCTATATAAGAATAATTCCAGTGATTGAATTAATGCGTCAGCATGACATAGGTGTGACGTCAGCGGGTCAACTGGGTCGGCCAGGTCAAACCTGACTGGTCGGCCCTGTCTGTCAGTGGCTCAGCTAATTAACAGGATTAAATTAGTACTAATTAACTGTCAGTGGGGCCTGGGCCCACATGTCAGTGACTAAACTAATTAAAATTATTTAACTCTAATCCTAAACTAATTAGAAGGCCGGTCCCACCTATCATAGGCTCAGGGGGGAGTCAACCTGGGCCCACGCGTCAGTCCACGGTCAAAGGGGGTCAAAGGCGAGGCCAGACGCGGCAGAGGGCTCGGGTTTTGCACTCCGGCGACCAAAAGGACGGCGGAGACCATCTACGTGATGCTGTGAGTGAGCAGCGTCGAGTGGTGGCAGTAGGTGGAGCTAGGGTGGCCGGAGATGACGGCGACGAGCACGTCCGCGGCGGCCGGAGTTCGGGCGAGGTTGAACTAGTCGCTAGCAGGCACGGCGAGGGGCGCGCGGGGGTGCTACGGGCTCCTGCGAGTGCGTTCAAGACGAAGGCGTGCTCGGTTGCGACCCAACGTGACTGTGGCCACGACGGTGACGTGCGGTGGCGGCGGTGAGCTTCGGCTCCGATGGCCATGGGGGTTAGAGGGCGCAGACGAGCGCGGGGAGAGGGGAAACGGGTCAGTAGCTCACTGCGGTTGCAGGGGAGCGAACGGCGAGCTCGGGGAAGAGCTGGAGCGAGCGAGGCGGCGAGGGGGATCTCCGGCGATCGAGGTTGAAGACGAGCTCGGTGCAGCGTCTCCGGGGCGAGCGAGCGCTCGGGGATGGGTCGAGGCGAAGCAGCGGACAACGGCGGAGCTTCTTGGCACGGCGAGGCAGCGAGTGGACGGCGGTGGCTGCGGTGGTGCGTGTCGGCGGTAACAGCTACGCTCGGCAGGGGATGGGGAGAGAGCCAGAGAGGGGGAGAGGCGACGGGGAGAGGGGGGAGAAAGAGAGGGGGACGTGGGGGAGTGCGTGGCACTCGTAGGCGCGTCTGTGGCGTCGGCTGAAGCAGGAGGTGGCCGGCGTGTGGCCGCGGGCGCCGGCCACGTGCTTCTCGTCCTCCTGGCGGGAGGAGGAGGACGACTGGCAAGAGCCAGTGGACTGGGCCGAGCCGGTGGGCTAGGTGGGCTGCGCCAGGTAAGTTCTGTTCTCTCTCTCCTTTTCTGTTTTTTATTTATTCTATTATTTCTGTAACTTCAGGGCTTTATTAAAAATGCCAGGGCATTTCCATAAATCATAAAATTAATCATGGCCACTGCTTAGAATATATCCAACAGCAAAAATTTTGATTTATGATTATTTGAGCATTTAAAATATTTTATAGCATTTAAATGCCCAAATGCAAATACTATAAGAATTAATTCAATGACCTTAAGATGTCCTAGAAAAATGTGCACCATTTTTGTCCAAGGTTTTAACCCAAAACAAAAAGGGTGGGCTTTTTAGAAGGGCATTTCAGGTTCATTGAAAAAGATTTTAGTAAACCCTAGTTGTTCCAGGGGGGTGCTGGGGGTTCTGTCATCCCCATTTCAAATTTAAGAGAAATTTAAACATGATGCACACTCTAATGCTTGAACTGGCTAGGGTGTGACACATTAACAGCATCATCGCGTTTATGACATGGTATAAAGTGTGCCATTTTCGAGAACCTATCCACGACAACAAATATGCTATCCCTCCCCTTATTTGTTCGAGGTAAACCTAAAACAAAGTCCATAGATATATCCTCCCAAGGAAGACTAGGTACATGCAAAGGCATATATAAACCATGAGGATTGAGTCGTGACTTTGCTTTTTGACATGTAGTGCAGCGAGCAACAAAACGCTCAACATCCCGTCTCATCTTTGGCGAAAAGAAATGTGTAGCAAGTATATCATCCGTTTTCTTGACGCCAAAGTGTCCCATTAATCCTCCTCCATGTGCCTCCTGCAACAACAAAAGACGAATGGAGCTAGCTGGAATGCATAGCTTGTTAGCACGAAACACAAATCCATCGTTAAGAACGAACTTGTTCCAAGTTCTCCTTTCCTTACAATTCTGCAATACATCTTTTAATTCAGCATCATGCACATATTGATCTTTGGTGGTCTCCAAACAAAATATTTTAAATTCAAGTTGTGAAAGCATAGTATAACGACGAGACAATGCATCAGCAATAACATTTTCCTTACCCTTCTTGTGTTTAATGACATAAGGGAAAGTCTCAATGAATTCAACCCATTTAGCATGTCTACGGTTCAGTTTGGCTTCACTTTTAATGTGTTTCAAAGATTCATGATCAGAATGTATAACAAATTCATTTGGCCATAAATAATGTTCCCATGTTTCTCAGGTCCGAACAAGAGCATATAATTCTTTATCATAAGTAGAATAGTTCATATTAGGCCCACACAATTTTTCAGAAAAGTATGCAACAAGTTTGCCATCTTGTAATAACACACCTCGTAATCCAATTCCACTAGCATCACATTCAAGCTCAAAAGTCTTATTAAAATCAGGAAGTTGGAGTAAAGGAGCATGTGTCAACTTATCTTTCAATACCGTGGAGGCTTCTTCCTATGCGGTACCCCAAACAAAAGGCACATCCTTCTTTTGTAAGCTCGTTGAGAGGTGCAGCAATGGTGCTGAAATCTCTAACAAAACGCCTATAGAAACCAGCGAGGCCAATGAAACTCCTCACTTGTGTGACCGCGTGGAGTAACAACATAGCCAAGAAAAGATACTTGGTCGGTGCATAAGGTGCACTTTCCAAGGTTACCAAACAAACGTGCATCACGTAGAGCAATAAAAACAACGCGTAAATGTTCCAAATGTTCCTCCGAAGATTTTCTATAAATCAATATGTCATAAAAGTAAACTACCACAAATCGTCCGATGAAAACACGTAAAACTTCGTTCATTAACCTCATGAAAGTAATAGGTGCATTAGTTAACCCAAAAGGCATGACTAACCACTCATATAATCCAAACTTAGTTTTAAATGCTATTTTCCATTCATCTCCCAATTTCATACGAATTTGATGGTATCCACTACGCAAATCAACTTTGGAGAATATTGTAGAGCCACTCGATTCATCAAGCATATCATCTAGCCTAGGAATAGGATGACAACAATGAATAGTAATATTATTAATGCCTCTACAATCAACGCACATACGCGATGTACCATCCTTTTTCGGCACTAAAATGATAGGAAGCGCACAAGGACTATGGGATTCGCGTATATAACCTTTGTCGAGCAGTTCTTGTACTTGACGCATAATCTCCTTCGTCTCCTCTTGATTGGTACGGTATGGTGCACAGTTGGGTAATGATGCACCGGGAATTAAGTCAATTCGATGCTCAATCCCTCAAATAGGTGGTAATCCTGGTGGCACGTCTTGTGGAAAGACGTCAGCGAACTCCTGCAAAATGTTAGTGACAGCAGGAGGCAAAGAGGAAGGCACGTCCTCGAATGTATATAATGCCTCTTTAAACACAAAAGCATAGCAAACAAATTTTCTAAAATCTAGATCTTCAATATCAGATTTGGTGGCAAGTAAACATGCACTTTTCAATTTAATTTCAGAAGCAACAGTAGATGGTTTATTATTAGGCTTCATTTGTTCCTCAAACTCTTTTGCCACAATCTGATTTTCACTCTTATTTTTCTCCTGTTTTGCTTTATTAGCTCTATTAATATCATCTTCCAAAATGGATTCAGGAGTCATAGGAAGCAAAGTAATATTTTTATCCTTATGAACAAGAGTATACTGATTGTTTCTACCATGGTGTACAGAATTTTTATCCAATTGCCATGGTCTACCAAGTAATAAGGAACATGCTTGCATGGGTACCACATCACAGTCAACATAAGCAGCATATGTCGAGATACTAAAATGCACACGAACAGTATGTGTTACCTTAACCTTGCCGCCGTTGTTGAACCATTGGATGTAGTAAGGATGTGGATGTGGTCTTGTGGTGAGAGATAGCTTCTCCACCATCTCCATGCTAACCGAGTTATTGCAGCTCCCTCCATCTATGATGACGCGAACATAACGTTCCTTCATAACTCCCTTTGTATGGAACAAATTATGCCTCTAATTTTGCTCAGCTTGTGTAACCTGCACAGTCAAAACACGTTGAGCAACTAAACATTCATACCTGTCAGCATCTTCAGCAGCCATGTATTGTATCTCATGATCAGAATCCTCTCCACCGTGTTCTTCATGTGTAATAAGAGCCAAAGGCTCCTCATCATAGTCACTAGCGGACTCATACCCACCATCCTCAGTAACAATCATCACACACTGAGATTGGCATTCTCTCGCAAAATGTCCTCTTCCCTTACAATGACGACAAATATTATCACTTGTGTGCCCTGTTGATGCCATGGAAGAAGAAGAGCTCTGCGCAGGTCCGGTAGGTGTGCTCTTGGCAGATAGTGGTGGTTGTGCCTGCTTTCATGTATCACGGCTGGAGGTGGCACCTGATGGAGGTGCTGGTGGAGTGGAAGTAATTCATGTTGATAATATGGTGGAACCCAACGAGTACGCATAGCTGTTTTCAAAGCAGCCCAAGTAGATGGAATAGGATATAATCTATAATGTTCAGACCACCAAACACATGCAAAGCTAGTGAAAGAACAAACAACAGCAAGAACACGTCTCTCCTCAGGATATTGTAAACATGTAAATCGTTGTTCAGTTTCTAACTCCCAAGTAAGATATAGATCAGGAACATATATACCCTCAAATGGTGGAATATTCAATTTTAGTTTAGGAAGATGGTCATGTACCTCAGGTGGTTGTGCAGCCCTACCATTGCGATGATATGCATGAGGACGACCTAGTGGTGGTGGTGCTGGTGGTTGCACATAGTGCTGATTTTGATCAACCACATCCTCGTAATGGTCCTCCACCTCTGCAGTAGCAGCAGGAGCGAGAGAAGCACCAACAGTAGGTACAGTAGCACCAGAAGTTTGACCAGGCTCAATGGGAACGTGTTGTGCTCGTCCCACTTAATTTGGAAGACGATGTTGTTGTTGTTGTAGAGGTACGACAGGTGCAGCGGGCGGGGGAAGGCGCGCGAGCAATTCATTAAACTTGTTATCGAGCTTTGTTTCGAACACCTTCTCAATGCCATCAATCTTCTCCACGACCTCTTCAAATCTGTTTAGCACATCTTCCACCTGTCCACTCATCATTTGCTGAAACTTATCATGTAACTCTTTGTTCGTCATGTTCTCCCAGTCAATCGCGTCGGGTTGTGATCCTGCCATGGTTAGCAGCAATAGAAACACACGAGAATATGATCCTACAGACTACTAGAAAATGGTGGTGGTGGAGTGTCACAAATCCGTCAAGCAAATCTCAAATTCTTACCAGTTCTTACCCAGCAGCAGGCAGTGATCGGCAACCGTCTAGTCAAAACTCTCAAAGCTTAGATACAGCGATTACCAGGGAGAGTCAAACGCACGACGTAGATGTATGTGGAGCTAGGAAGGCTTATAATATGGTAGAAAAAAGGGTCAGCAATAATGAATTCAGAGATGCAAAGTTGAATAAACGCTCAACGACGGTACTGTGTTGGTCCTAGGCTAGACCGTGCTAGAGACGCGAGCCTAGAACACTAACAAAATCACGGCGCTGCTCGTAAACAAGGGAGGAGCATGCTCTGAATTTTTTTCTTCACTTTTTTCCCTTGTTTTGCTACGCAACAATTTTTTTACGAAAAAGTCTACAAATGGTCTAAAAACTGCCTAGCCAGAATTTTCCAGACTTAGTTTTTTTTAGGTTGGAACTATTTTTCTTCTGCGGGTAGCATGGAAACTCAGGAGTCCTATTCTGTCACGACTCAAAGTATCCCGTGATCCGGAAATCGAAAACAATGCAACAATTACTGGACTCGGACTAGGACTGGTGGCAGAGATGAATCTGGTGGAATCTCGGACTGGTGGCGGCGATGAATCTGTTGGAAATCGGACTAGTGGCGGATATATGTTGCAGGTGGACTCGGATTGGCGTGACGGCGGCGGATATGTGGTGGCGTATATGGACTCAGATTGGTGGTGAATATGGCAGCAACGATGAAGTTGGTGTGGTGGCGGTATATGGCAGCAACAATGATGATGATGCGGTGGTGATATATGGCACCGGCGACGTGACAACCTATGAACAGAACTTGAAACTCTAAAGGACCAGACGCTAAGACCAGCTACTTGACACGACGATGCAACCGCAAATTTAACAAAGCAAATATAGAAAAGATTATGCAAAAGATCAGATTGGTTCGGATAGGATGAACTAACCCTAATTTTTTTGGCTTATTCGTGGACAATAGGTACGAAGAACAGACTCGATCTAAACTATGAAAAACTGTAAAATCTCACCGAGCAACCGGGAAATCTGATACCACTTGATAGAGGCGAAAGTGTCCCGATGTTTCGATGAGATGGTGGCTATCGTTTCTGTGGGAGTCGACCTTGACGATCCGACTACGAACATGCGAGACATCGCGCCTTAGCAATCGCTAAACCAACTTCCGAGGGGTTATTGACCACGCCGGAGCACGATCAACCTGACCACGAGGGTCTGTTTCCTGCGAGCAAACGAAGAACAAGCAAGAAACTGAGATTGTAATCTGGATATTGCGAATACAAGATGAAAGCTTTATTGATCAAGGTGGGGTTCTGTGACGTCTTGGTCTGGTCGTTGGACACAAACGAAGTACGCGAAGTTGCAGCTATGTCTAACTTTTAATCTAAACAAAAACCCAAAGTCTAAACGACGCCCTAAGGGCTATATACATGGAGGAAGAGGGGGGATTTCGTGGCCCTTGGAGGAGGGGTCCGAAACCAACCCTAACTCTTGTTTCCCCACACATACGGACTCTAAAAACAACCTATACTTAAGTATTTCGAAAATACATGGGCCTGGCCCAATAATAAGGTGAAGCAGCACCTAAAATAGCCTTTGAACGAAATTTATAAAGTGGCATCTTGTATATTTCATCTATGGCTTCATGCACTCCTTATGGTGGCTTCAAAGTCCTGAAATCATCACTTGTAACTCCGTTCTTGATCCCCTTGTGCATGCCATCATCTCCATGCTTTAACTTGTTCCAAGATTCATCTTTCTTGTACAAGCTAGGCCCTTGATTTGTAAGAAAAAAAATGTATCCAATTTAGGCAGCATTATATTCTCATGAACATTAGAATCGTTACCAAAAAATGAAAGTACCTGATAATTCAATTGGCTAGCGCGAGCTCTAGTAATTGGTCCAGTATGTATAGCAGCAGGGGCTGTGGGTGTAACAATGGTATTGATGCCCTCATCATAACGTTTCGGTCCAACCGAGATGAGCGATCGATCCCACCGAGATTGCAATGCAAACTCTCTATTTCCCCTTCGTAAAGTTTCGGTCTAACCGAGATGAGTGAATCGGTCCCACCGAGTTTGCTTGACCAACTCTCTGTTTGCCTATTACCAAAATCGGTCCCACCGAGTTTTTGTAATCGGTCTCACCGAGATTATTTTATGCCCTAACCCTAATGGAATGGGTCCCACCGAAAATCCTAATGTTCACATTTTGAACTAAATCGGACTGACCGAGTTTCATGATTTGGTCCCACCGAATTTGGTGATTTGTGTGTAACGGTTAGATTTTGTGTGGAGGCTATATATACCCCTCCACCCACTCTTCATTCATGGAGAGAGCTATCAGAACATGCCTACACTTCCAACACATATTTTCTGAGAGAGAACCACCTACACTTGTGTTGAGGTCAAGATATTCCATTCCAACCACATAAATCTTGATCTCTAGCCTTCCCCAAGTTTCTTTCCACTCAAACCCTCTTTCCACCAAATCCAATCCTATGAGAGAGAGCTGATGTAGAGACCCGACCCGAATGGATCAAGTGCTCTGTGCTCAGGTGTCATCCCTGGATCAGTAATGCTGACACCACACAGTACATCGAAGGATTTATAGCAGAGTGGCAATCACACACTTATTACATCGTTGTCTCAAAGAGAACTTATTACAATAAATATGGCTTAAGGCCATCTAATAATGGTAACAACGGAAGACTCAGAAGATAAATGGGTCCATCAACTCCAACGGCATCACTGAGTATAGAACCACGACCTAAAAGCACCTTACTCATTGTCTAAAAAGTCTACAACATGAGAAGTTGCATCCCGAAACGGGTCAGCACATGGAATATGCTGGCAATGTAACACATAGAGAGTAATGGAATGAAACAGCTATACTATATGCATATATGGCTGGTGGACAGCTCTATGGTTACAGTTTTGCGTAAAGCCAGTTTTTCACTACTGCAAAGGAATAAATTTATTTAACTATCATGGTGGTTGTGAAACATCGAGAATGGTTGACAGCATTCCCAATTAAGTGAACATTTAAACCCAACAATATTAATTAAAAGTAACATGTTGAGATTCACATGATATTCAAGTACTAGATACTCAAGTTGTCCATGACCGGGGACACGGCTAATCATGATTAGTTTGTACACTTTGCAGAGGTTTGCGCACTTTTCCCCACATGACTCGATCGCCTCCGTTTGGTTCCTCGCACTACATGGTGTTTGAGAAACGGATGACCGAGACACAGTCTTTCAGAAGCGCTAGCACCTTACATGTGGGGTAGACCGTACCACCTACAACCCCTACATCTGCTAATCCACCCCGTAAGAGTTCGCACAACTTAGTCAACAATGCCAGAGCCCATAGTAGCATGTGGCTGCACACGGAAGTTTCTAGCATGAAAGATCTTATGATCCCTTTGAGCCTGGGTGGCGGTCCGAAATAAAAACAAGGCAAGTCCTGATAGACATCAGGTGCCTCAATCCACCCAGATGTGTGTTTAAGTTGCCACCTTAGATAAACCATTAAAATTATCAACTCACATCTGTCATGGATATCACTCACCCAATCCACGTCTACTAGCATAGCATGGCATAATAAGCAAACGTAGAAGTAACTCCCAAAGGTTTCATAATAAACAGGTAAAGGTACTACCTCATCTACTTCCCATCCCACAATTTAATTAGATCCTAATCATGCAATGTGAGAGGATTGATCTAATGCAATAAAACATGGGTTGTAGAAAAGGTATGATCAAAGTGTTACTTGCCTTGCTGATGATCCGCGAGACCTAGGGTTTCGAAGTAACAAGCGGCGCAATCCGGGTGATCTATCGCAGACAAACAACAAGCATACAATAAGTACTCATCTAATGCACAGGTAAAACTCGAACAAGAGAACGAACCAGAAAGTTCAACTTAAGAACTCCGGTTGCAAAGAAAGAACGAACCGAACAAAGAAACGGAAAACAAACGGCGGAAGAAAACAACTCGGTTCTAGCAAGTTGAAACTAGGTCAAATTTTACCGGGGCAAAAACTTGTTTAAGTTGATTAGACGGAACGGCGGTTTCGAAACGAAACTCCAGGCGCTTGAATCACCTGATTCCGATAAACGAGCGAGAAGAAAGACTAGAAACGAAGATCGGATCTGAGATCGCGATCGCGGAAAGACGCGGAATAAATCCGACGAGAAAAAAACGAAGAACGGTTAAACGAACGGACGTTCGTTAACCGGGAATAACCGGTGATCACGTTCGTTAAGACGAACGGTCCGAAAGAAGAACGAAAACCGATCTAGGGTTTTCGGAAAAGAAAACCGAAAAAAACCGGAAAAGAAACGGAAAAGAAACCGGAAAGAAAAACCGAACCGAGGCGAGGGTGGCGCGGCTACCTCGACGAGGCTCCGGCGAGGGGCTCCGGCGGCGGCGGAAAGGGCGGCGGCGGCAGGCGGCGGGCTGGCGCGCGGCTCGGGGCGGGAGGCGGCGGTGGCTGCTGCTGCTGCTGTGGTGGAGAGGGGGGGTGGCTAGGTATTTATAGGAGGGAGGGGGGGGGTTTGGGGGGGGGGGGGGGCAAGCAAGGGGTGGTGGCGGAGGCAGAGTCCTACTAGGACTCGGCCTGGCGAGGCGGCGGCTGGCGCGCGAGGGCGGCTGGGCCGGCCGGCCGGCTGGGCCTTGGCCCGGGCGGGGCGCTGCTCTCTCTTTTTTTTTAAATAGTTCCGCGTGCAGAAAAACAAAGAAAAAGAAAACTAAACGAGCTCCAAAAATTTTAAAGTAAATTTTCACCGACTCCTAAAAATGAGCCGAGCAAAATGAACTTTTCTCCGGGCCTAAAATGCAATTTTTGAAAACACGCATTTTTCCCTATCCTAATAAAATGCAAATAAACACCGGAAAACAAAATTTGATTTATTCATTAAATCTTCATTTTTTCCTAACTTTTGGGAAAGTCATATTATTCCCTCTCTCATTTTTTATTGGAAAAATAATTGAAGATGAAATAAATAAATCAAATGATCCTCTTTTCAAATTTGAGAAAACTCTCAAATATGAAAACAACGAAATCTCCAACTCTCTCCGAAGGTCCTTGAGTTGCGTGAAATTTCTAGGATCAACCAAAATGCAAGAAAATATAATATGCATGATGATCTAGTGTATAACATTCCAAATTGAAAATTTGGGATGTTACAAACCTACCCCCCTTAAGATGAATCTCGTCCTCGAGATTCGGGTTGGCTAGAAAATAGGTGAGGGTGGTCCTTGAGCAAATCTTCTTCTCTTTCCCAGGTGGCTTCATCCTCTGAGTGGTGGTTCCACTGAACTTTGCAAAATTGGATAACCTTGCTGCGGGTAACTCTACTGGCATAATCGAGAATCTTGACTGGCTTCTCCTCATACGTTAAGTCGTCCTTCAACTGAATCGCTTCGAGTGGCACGGTATCTCTTAGCGGTACCTCCGCCATTTCGGCGTGACATTTCTTCAGCTGAGAAACATGGAATACATCATGAACTCCTGATAGTCCCTCGGTAATTCCAACTTATAAGCGACTTCTCCCATACGTTGCAAGATGTTATATGGTCCAACGAAACGCGGTGCTAACTTTCCCTTAACTCCAAAGCGCTTAACTCCTTGAAGTGGGGATACTCGGAGATAAACTCTGTCTCCAATTTCGTAGACTATCTCCTTGCGTTTAGAATCTGCGTAGCTCTTCTGCCTGGACTGGGCTGCCTTGAGCCTATCGCGAATCAACTTAACTTTCCGTTCAGACTCCTTAATCAAATCCGGTCCAAAGAATTGACGATCTCCAACTTCGGCCCATGACAACGGTGTCCTGCACCTCCTTCCGTATAAAGCTTCGAAAGGTGCCATCTTCAAACTGGTTTGGTAACTATTGTTGTAAGAAAACTCCGCATACGGCAAGTTATCGTCCCAACTAGATCCATAATCTAGTGCACAAGCTCTCAGCATATCTTCCAAAATCTGATTGACTCTCTCGGTCTGTCCCTCCGTCTGTGGGTGGAAAGCTGTGATGAACTCCAGTCTGGTTCCTAAAGTTTCATGCAACTGATTCCAAAACTTTGAGGTAAATTGGGTTCCTCTATCTGATATGATACTCCTCGGAACTCCATGCAAACAAATGATCCTAGTCATGTATATCTTTGCCAACTTAGCACTGGTGTAAGTGGTCTTAACTGGAATGAAATGTGCTACCTTCGTCAAACGATCAACTACTACCCATATCGAGTCATAGCCTGATTTTGTCCTGGGTAGTCCTGTGATAAAATCCATGCCTATCTTATCCCACTTCCATTCGGGTATAGGCAATGGTTTTAACAATCCTGCTGGCTTCTGATGCTCTACCTTTACTCTCTGACATATGTCACAAACTGCCACATATGCTGCAATATCCTTCTTCATTCCGGTCCACCAGAATGTTTCCTTCAAATCCAAATACATCTTGGTATTCCCTGGGTGAATCGAATACGGTGAATCATGTGCCTCTTGCAAAATCAACTTCCTGATCTCCGGGTCATTTGGCACATACACACGGTCCTCAAACCATAGGGTATCGTGCTCATCCTCACGAAATCCCTTTGCTTTTCCTTTACTCATTTTCTCTTTTATAGCAGCAATCTCCTTGTCAGATTTCTGAGCTTCTCTGATCTTATCCATCAATATTGATTGAATCTCCAATGCTGCTACATAGCCTCTCGGAACTATTTCCAAACATAGCTCACGAAGGTTTTCTGCTAACTCCTTGGGTATTTTCCCCATCACTAGGGTATTGACATGGCTCTTACAGCTCAATGCGTTAGCTACTACATTAGCTTTTCCAGGATGGTAATGCAATCTCATGTCATAACCCTTGATGAGCTCCAACCATCTCCTTTGTCTGAGGTTCAACTCCTTCTGCGTGAAAATGTACTTCAAACTCTTGTGATCCGTGTACACCTCACAGTGATTTCCAATGAGGAAATGTCTCCACATTTTCAATGCATGCACTACGGCTGCTAACTCCAAATCATGCGTGGCATAATTCAACTCATGAGGCTTCAGTTGCCGTGAAGCATACGAAACCACTCTTCCTTCCTGCATAAGCACTGCTCCAAGTCCTCGACGTGAAGCGTCGCAATACACCTCATAATCCTTGGTCTGATCTAGCAAAATCAATACTGGTGAGGTGACCAAACGTTTCTTCAACTCCTGGAAACTAGCCTCACACTCCTCAGTCCATTTGAACTTAGTATCCTTCTTCAACAATTCAGTCATAGGCTTTGCAATCTTTGAAAAGTTCTCAATGAATCTCCGGTAGTATCCTGTGAGTCCAAGAAAACTCTGGATCTCTCCAACTGTTGTTGGTGATTCCCATTCGTTACGGTCTCAACCTTAGTGGGGTCAACTGCTATACCTTCTCCGGATATAACGTGTCCGAGGAATCCAACTTCCTTCAACCAAAACTCACATTTGCTGAATTTGGCGTATAACTGATGTTCCCTTAGTTTCTCCAAAACCAAACGCAAATGTTCCTTATGCTCCTCTTCATTCTTTGAATAAACCAGGATGTCATCAATGAACACTACGACGAACTTATCCAAAAACTCCATAAACACTTTGTTCATCAGGTTCATAAAATAGGCAGGTGCTTTAGTCAATCCAAATGACATAACGGTATACTCATACAGTCCATATCTCGTGGTGAATGCTGTCTTAGGTATGCCCTGCTCCCGAATCTTCAATTGATGGTACCCTGATCTCAAATCGATCTTGGAAAACACTTTAGCTCCTTGCAACCGATCAAACAGATCGTTGATCATTGGCAGTGGGTACTTGTTCTTGATGGTTACTTCATTCAATCCCCGATAATCTACAACCATCCTTAATGATCCATCCTTCTTTTCCACTAGAAGTACGGGTGATCCCCAAGGCGAAGAACTTGGGCGAATGTAACCTTTTTCCAGTAACTCCTTAATCTGATTCTTAATTTCCACCAAATCCTTTGCTGGCATCTGGTATGGTCGCTTCGATATTGGGCATGTACCTGGCAATAACTCAATCAAAAACTCAATGTCTCTATCCGGTGGCATGCGTGGCAACTCTTCTGGAAATACATCAGGAAAATCCTTTACCACTGGTACTTCCTCGTATACAACTCCTGTTAGGCAATTCACTTGTGTCCCTTTTGGTACATGCCGGGATACATACTTGATCCTTCTCCCTTCTGGTGTGGTAAGCAAAATTGACTTACTAGCACACTCAATAATCCCTTCATACTTTGATAACCAATCCATGCCTAATATCATATCCAATCCTTTAGATTCCAATACTATTAGGTCTGAGGGAAAAACATAGGTACCAATCCTTAATGGTAACCGATCACACCATAAACTTGTCACATACTCTGCTCCTGGCGAGGTTACTAACATGGGTGACATAAGGGCTTGGGTTGGTAGGTTATACTTATCCACAAATCCCCTTGAGATGTATGAATGCGATGCACCAGTATAAAAAAGAACGAGTGCAGTAAATGACTTAACCAAAAACTTACCTATTACTGCATCGGGCTGATCTTCAACCTCCTCCACATTAGCGTGGTTCACCTGTCCTCTATTGAAAGGGTTTGACTTCTTCCCAGAACTCCCATTGCCATTTCCATTCTGGCCTTCAGGACATTCATTGGCATAATGTTCGGTCTTGGAACACTTGAAACAGGTGACTTGACTCAGGTCTCTCTTGGTTGGGGTCGATGGGGTGGTCCGGTTCTGGCCGTTGCTTCCTCCATTCCCATTACCATTCTTGTGGCCATTATGGTTGTGCGAGCTACCTCCTCCATGGGTGTGCTGAAACTGAAATCCCGGTTTAGGGGTAAAGCGGGGCTTCTGCTGGGCTCCAGAGTTATACTTCCCTTGTCCATACTTCCTCTTACGGTTCTCAATCTGCTGTTGCTTTCCTTCAATCATGATGGCACGATCTACCAACTCCTGGTAGTTGTTGAAACTTGCTACCATCAGCTTCATGCTTAGTTCATCATTCAGTCCTTCCAAAAACTTCTCCTGCTTAGCTGCATCCGTAGCAACGTCATCTGGGGAATAACGTGCTAACTTGCTGAAATCATCAACGTACTGGCCAACTGTCCTTCCTCCTTGGCGTAAGTTGCGAAACTCACACTTCTTCATGGCCATAGCTCCTGCTGAAACATGGGCAGTGCGGAAAGCTTGCTGAAACTGATCCCATGTGACAGTGTCAACTGGGTAAGTGGCTGTGAAATTCTCCCACCATGCTGCCGCGGGTCCGTCAAGCTGGTGAGCAGCAAACTTTACTTTGTCACCATCCGTGCATCCTGCAGTGGTCAACTCCCTTTCTATCTTGCGGAGCCAATCGTCTGCTACTATTGGCTCGGTGCTACTGGAAAACACCGGCGGATTCACCATCTCTGTAGCGACCCGACCCGAATGGATCAAGTGCTCTGTGCTCAGGTGTCATCCCTGGATCAGTAATGCTGACACCACATAGTACATCGAAGGATTTTTAGCAGAGTGGCAATCACACACTTATTACATCGTTGTCTCAAAGAGAACTTATTACAATAAATATGGCTTAAGGCCATCTAATAACGGTAACAGCGGAAGACTCGGAAGATAAATGGGTCCATCAACTCCAACGGCATCACTGAGTATAGAACCACGACCTAAAAGCACCTTACTCGTCGTCTGAAAAGTCTGCAACATGAGAAGTTACAGCCCGAAACGGGTCAGCACATGGAATATGCTGGCAATGTAACACATAGAGAGTAATGGAATGAAACAGCTATACTATATGCATATATGGCTGGTGGAAAGCTCTATGGTTACAGTTTTGCGTAAAGCCAGTTTTTCCCTACTGCAAAGGAATAAATTTATTTAACTATCATGGTGGTTGTGAAACATCGAGAATGGTTGAAAGCATTCCGATCCCAATTAAGTGAACATTTAAACCCAACAATATTAATTAAAAGTAACATGTTGAGATTCACATGATATTCAAGTACTAGATACTCAAGTTGTCCATGACCGGGGACACGGCTAATCATGATTAGTTTGTACACTCTGCAGAGGTTTGCGCACTTTTCCCCACATGACTCGATCGCCTCCGTTTGGTTCCTCGCACTACATGGTGTTTGAGAAACGGATGACCGAGACACAGTCTTTCAGAAGCGCTAGCACCTTACATGTGGGGTAGACCGTACCACCTACAACCCCTACATCTGCTAGTCCACCCCGTAAGAGTTCGCACAACTTAGTCAACTATGCCAGAGCCCATAGTAGCATGTGGCTGCACACGGAAGTTTCTAGCATGAAAGATCTTATGATCCCTTTGAGCCTGGGTGGCGGTCCGAAATAAAAACAGGCAAGTCGTGATAGACATCAGGTGCCTCAATCCACCCAGATGTGTGTTTAAGTTGCCACCTTAAATAAACCATTAAAATTAACAAACTCACATCTGTCATGGATATCACTCACCCAATCCACGTCTAGTAGCATAGCATGGCATAATAAGCAAACCTAGAAGTAACTCCCAAGGGTTTCATAATAATACAGGTAATAGGTACTACCTCATCTACTTCCCATCCCATAATTTAATTAGATCCTAATCATGCAATGTGAGAGGATTGATCTAATGCAATAAAACATGGGTTGTAGAAAAGGTATGATCAAAGTGTTACTTGCCTTGCTGATGATCCGCGAGACCTAGGGTTTCGAAGTAACAAGCGGCGCAATCCGGGTAATCTATCGCAGACAAACAACAAGCATACAATAAGTACTCATCTAATGCACAGGTAAAACTCGAACAAGAGAACGAACCAGATAGTTCAACTTAAGAACTCCGGTTGCAAAGAAAGAACGAACCGAACAAAGAAACAGAAAACAAACGGCGGAAGAAAACAACTCGGTTCTAGCAAGTTGAAGCTAGGTCAAATTTTACCGGGGCAAAAACTTGTTTAAGTTGATTAGACGGAACGGCGGTTTCGAAACAAAACTCCAGGCGCTTGAATCACCTGATTCCGATAAACGAGCGAGAAGAAAGACTAGAACGAAGATCGGATCTGAGATCACGATCGCGGAAAAGACGCGGAATAAATCCGATGAGAAAGAAAACGAAGAACGGTTAAACGAACGGACGTTCGTTAACCGGGAACAACCGGTGATCACGTTCGTTAAGACGAACCGTCCGAAAGAAGAACGAAAACCGATCTAGGGTTTCGGAAAAGAAAACCGAAACAAAAACCGGAAAAGAAACTGGAAAAGAAACCGGAAAAAAAACCGAACCGAGGCGAGGGTGGCGCGGCTACCTCGACGAGGCTCCGGCAAGGGGCTCCGGTGGCGGCGGAACAAGGGCGGCGGCGGCAGGTGGCGGGGCTGGCGCGCGGCTCGGGGCGGGAGGCGGCGGTGGCTGCTGCTGCTGCTGTTTGGTGTGGAGAGGGGGGGTGGCTAGGTATTTATAGGAGGGGGGGGGTTTGCTTGGGGGAGGGGGCAAGCAAGGGGCGGCGGCGGTGGCAGAGACCTAATAGGACTCGGCCTGGCGAGGCGGCGGCTGGCGCGCGAGGGCGGCTGGGCCGGCCGGCCGGCCGGGCCTTGGCCCGGGCGGGGCGCTGCTCTCTTTTTTTTTAAATAGTTCCGCGCGCAGAAAAACAAAGAAAAAGAAAACTAAACGAGCTCCAAAAATTCTAAAGTAAATTTTCTCCGACTGCTAAAAATGAGCCGAACAAAATGAACTTTTCTCTGGGCCTAAAATGCAATTATTGAAAACACGCATTTTTCCCTATCCAAATAAAATGCAAATAAACACCGGAAAACAAATTTTGATTTATTCATTAAATCTTCATTTTTTCCTAACTTTTGGGAAATCATATTATTCCCTCTCTCATTTTTTATTGGAAAAATAATTGAAGATGAAATAAATAAATCAAATGATCCTCTTTTCAAATTTGAGAAAACTCTCAAATATGAAAACAACGAAATCTCCAACTCTCTCTGAAGGTCCTTGAGTTGCGTGAAATTTCTAGGATCAACCAAAATGCAAGAAAATATGATATGCATGATGATCTAGTGTATAACATTCCAAATTGAAAATTTGGGATGTTACAGCTGAGTGTTGGGGAGACTATCATTTGAAACACAAGAGCAAGCAGTTAATCATCAACACACCGTCTATTACCTTTTGGATAGTGATGTCTCCTAGATTGGTTAGGTGTCACTTGGGAGCCTCCGTCAAGATTGTGGAGTTGAACCAAGGAGTTTGTACAAGCAAGGAGATCGCCTACTTCGTGAAGATCTACCCTAGTGAGGCAAGTCCTTCGTGGGCGATGGCCATGGTGGGATAGACAAGGTTGCTTCTTCGTGGACCCTTCGTGGGTGGAGCTGATGTAGGGTAGGAACCCTAGGGGCCGATCTTTCACGAAAGGAGTGGATCCCGCGAAGAACGCGAAGAACACGAGGAGGGAAACGAGGGGAAACACGAGGGGAAAACGAGAGAAATCACTCAACCAACAAGAATAGATCACACATGCGCTAGATCGATGAACACAAAGGTAAGATACAAGATCCAAAGTCAACAACGGACGATACAAGAGGTAACCGGTCTTCTCCGTGAGGAGGTCTTGAATCCACGGGGGGATATTCCCTTAGAAAGGGGGCTTGAATCCAAAGGGATCTTCTCCGTACAGGCCGCGGTCTCTCTCGTGGAGTAGATCCGATATGGATGAGCGTAGCTCTATCTCTCAAATGAGCCATCAGAATGCTAACCCTAGAAAGGAGGTGGAGGAGGTCTATTTATAGTCTAAGCCACGAAGGGGTAAGTGAGGGGGCGGAAAGGGTACATGGGACTCGGCCCGAAACGTTACACGCAGGCAAGGCCCGGATGATCCGGATGGGGGTCCGGATGATCCGGCCATCGTCCGAATGATCAAGGAGGGGGCCCGGATGATCCAGCTTCACATGAGGCCTTCGGGTGTCTTCTCTTGCGAGTTATCCGGATGATCTGGAGGGGGACCCGGATGATCCGGCTAAGCCAGGATGATCCGGACGGAGGTGTAGACGTACACTTGCGCTCGCACTCCTCCTCGACATCCGTGATGTTCCGACAATACCTATGCATGCACACGGAAGGAGTGTCAAGTTGTATACCATCTTCGAGAGGGTCAAGTGAGCACATGTAAAGGAGATGATTCACCTTTGTGTGTGTGAAGTAGATGTCGTACGTGTCACTTGCCAAATGGACTTTTGACATGGTGATGTTCGTAGGATGCTCCGCATCATCCCCTCCCCCTTGGGAAAGATCCGACCTCGGATCGAAATCCAAATCACCATGGGAAAGAGATGCCGTCACCGTGTAGGAGTGGACGCTCACCAAGTACTTGTTATCTTGAAGCTCGAAATGGGAACTCTCCAATGTCGCACCATCTAGTGATTCCTTCAAAAGGAGCAAGGACAACAAACACTTGGCAAAACAAATGTGGTTAGCGTTAGTGCAAAACCGAGCATTCAAGAGGTGATTCACCCAACAAGTGTCATCATCAAGCATAGCATATGGTGTGACAATGGATTGTGACATGGCATGTAAGCACATAAATTGAAAATAATGAAGGACATCATGGAAACAAGCATGTAAATGTGAGGTAGCGATGCAAATGTGTGTGAGAAGAGAATAAACATCTACCTCATGGTCATAGCAATCATGAATATAGCACTCGACAAATGGTCTTCGGTAGGCATAGGAAACATTCACAACACCAAATAAAATGAAGTGTCTAAACACATGAGTCAAGTGCAAGAAAATCCAAGCATAACGTACATAGGGTGTAGTGAAGATAGTATGGCACTCAACACAATAGAAAGAGCAATTGTTCATCATGTGTGAGGCAATAAAGTCAATCACGTGACAAGCAATGGGACATGGCATATGTGAAGAAGTGACATTGTTGCAACCAAACATATGATAGGAGCAAGTGATCCACGAATTGGATGCAACACACAAGGCATATATATCATGAGGCATGGGAATGTGGAAATAGCAAGTCGAAGCAAGATCTCTAACATGTGCGCAATCAAGTAGTCCAAGATGAACAATAAGTCTCATGGTTCAAGCAACACAAGTAGTATGATCCATAATATCCATGCTCATGGTTTGGGGGTTCTCAAAAGAGAAGGATATCACCTTGAAAGCATGTCCTTGTGCGTCCTTCACAATGCCGAAGTACAAGCAAGTGCGATGTAGAATCGTCGTGGTAGAAGGTGGTTCACTCTCAAGAGCTCAAATGGTCAACTCACGTGATGTGGAAGTCGACACAAAGTCCAAGTATCCTACACATGCACACAACAAAACAAAGAACGTATGCGCATGGTAGATAAACACATCATCCATCATGATGGTTCTCTTCTCTTGCACGTAACCGTTAGAAGCACAACTGCGTGAAGAATATGATGCAACAATGGCAATATTCATGGCACTAGGTATATGGTGCAAAGAGGTAAGACAAGCATGCTTCATAAGGAATATGTCGAAATCTCCAAATATATGTGAGAATGCTATGGGGGCAAACTCATTATCAAGACTAAAGGCATAATTTCACTCAATACATGGCAAATCATCTAGCATGAGAGAGGCAACATATGGAGAGATATGACAAGAAGCAATAACAATCATGTGCAAAGCATGTAGATGGTTGTCATCAACCACATGAAATAAGCAAGTATGAATCATTGGTGATGCAACAAAGCAAGCAATCATAGGAATCAAGTCGTGCAAGCAAGTAGTGCGAAGATGCAACATACTTGAGGAAATCATGGCAATCATGTCATGTGAGCAAATAAGAGGCATAGACAATGCATATGACATGTCGCAAGCACGAACACAAAGCAGGATCATAGTATCATCATAGGCATGGGTCACAAAGCAAAGATGGCAATAACAAGTGATATCTCCACCAAGCTTGCAAATACACATACAAGTACTAGAATCAATCATCATGTGTAATGCAAAGAATGGGTCACAAATGCATGTCAAAGGCATAGGAATGAGCATATCATGCAAAGTGAACATGGCAAGATAGGCATAGAATATGTAACGGACAATAACCCGTAACCATGTGAGAGCTATGTAGAAGAAATGCGCGAAGACTTCGCGTGAAGAGAGCGGTGGGTAGGACAATCCATGGTATCTCAAGGCATCGTTTCTCTCCAGAGCTCGTTTTGTTAACTCATGGTATTGTGAGGTTGACAAGTAAGCATGGGTACCTACACAACAAATACACAAGTGAAAAAATTGTGTGTGTGGTAAATGTACAAATCATCCATCATGATGTGTATGTGCACGTGAGAGTTAGCACAAGATAAGCATCACACAAAAAAAATTGATGCATGGTATAGGAACATGTCATCCATCATGAAAGAATAGTTGTTATGTATAACACGATGGGATGCAAATAGAGCATACAATTATATGGCACATCAATAGCATATTTATTCATGGGAAGCATATGGTGCACACAAGTATTGGGATCATGCAATGGGTGGGAGTGATCACAATCTCCTAAAATATATGAGGAAACTATGGGGGTCTCCTCATGTGCAATATTTGAAACATCATATGGAGCAAATGGGCAACACCCAAAACAATGCATATCCGAAGCAAGATGGTTATGGCATGGCATATGAGATAAATGATGCAAAGGTAGCATGTCAATATCATCACAAGAGAAACAAATACCAATAACCATAGGCTTGTCATCTATGCCATAAGTGCAAATTGGGTTAATCTTAATGGCATATGCATAGTCACTATGAAGAGATTGCAAATATGACATGTGGTCAATCTCATGCATAGCATATGACAAGTCAAGCAGATTGGCAAACATGATGTGACCCAGAGAATTAGCACAAGAAATCCTATGTAACATGGCATCACCACTAATAGACTCCACATGGCAATCATCATGACGAAGTCACCGTGAATCGGCGCGTCATCATATATGGGACCTAGCACCAAATGAGAAGACACAATAGAGGTAGAGGTCAAGTCGTTACTGTTGAAAGTGGCCTCACATGACCTATCAACTATCTCACTCTCTCTATGTGGTGGTTCACTCACTCTCTCAAAATAGGTGCACTCAAACTCACATATGGTGGAGTCACTCATATCACTCAAGTGGTGGGGGTTGTGGCTCTCCTCACATGTGAATTGTGGCAACACATATATGGGGCTAGTGGTAAAGTCACTCACACTCTCAATATGGTGGCACAAGTCACTCAAGTCATCATACGTCGCTGTGGTCGATGGAAAAAACCCATGCTCAACCATCTCGTTGTTGTCGCCGTGGATGAAGGCCGAAGATGGCACATCATCACTCTCGCCTCCTAAGATGGAAGCATCATCCTTGCTCGTCACCACGTCACTCGCCTCCAAAGCTTGGTCCTTGATGGTGTCCGTAGTCGTAGACCCCCATGTACACATCATCCATCATGATGTGTATGTGCACGTGAGAGTTAGCACAATATAAGCACCACACAAAAAAATTTGATGCATGGTATAGGAACATGTCATCCATCATGAAAGAATAGTTTTTATGTATAACACGACGGGATGCAAATTGAGCATACAATTATATGGCACATCAATAGCATGTTTATTCATGGGAAGCATATGGTGCAGACAAGTATTGGGATCATGCAATGGGTGGGAATGATCACAATCTCCTAAAATATATGAGGAAACTATGGGGGTCTCCTCATGTGCAATATTTGAAACATCATATGGAGCAAATGGGCAACACCCAAAACAATGCATATCCGAAGCAAGATGGTTATGGCATGGCATATGAGATAAATGATGCAAAGGTAGCATGCCATATCATCACAAGAGAAACAAATGCCAATAACCATATGCTTGTCATCTATGCCATAAGTGCAATTTGGGTTAATCTTAATGGCATATGCATAGTCACTATGAAGAGATTGCAAATATGACATGTGGTCGATCTCATGCATATCATATGACAAGTCAAGCGGATTGGCAAACATGATGTGACCGAGAGAATTAGCACAAGAAATCCTATGTAACATGGCATCACCACTAATAGACTCCACATGGAAATCATCATACTCATCATAAATGGGTAAATCATCGCGTGGAGAAGTCACACTAGCATGAAGCATGGAAATAGGTTGATCAACATCATGCAAGCAATCAATTTCATGATAGTCCACTAGTGGGACAAGAGCATCACCTTCACCTATGTTACCTTGTTCATTCCACTCTAATGGTGGAGATGAGGTCGGTAAGATCAAATGGTGGTCATCTTCATCTTGATGGAACCATGTGGGGGTGCATCATATTCCACCATGGCCATCGTCTTGTCCAAAGGGAGGACGAAGTCGCCGCGAATCGGCGCGTCATCATATATGCGACCTAGAACCAAATGAGAAGACACAATAGAGGTAGAGGTCAAGTTGTTAGTGTTGAAAGTGGCCTCACATGACCTATCAACTATCTCACTCTCTCTATGTGGTGGCTCACTCACTCCCTCAAAATAGGTGCACTCAATCTCACATATGGTGGAGTCACTCATATCACTCAAGTGGTGGGGGTTGTGGCTCTCCTCACATGTGAATTGTGGCAACACATATATGGGGCTAGTGGTGAGGTCACTCTCACTCTCAATATGGTGGCACAAGTCACTCAAGTAATCATACGTCGCTGTGGTCGATGGGAAAAACCCATGCTCAACCCTCTCGTTGTTGTCGCCGTGGATGAAGGCCGGAGATGGCACATCATCACTCTCGCCTCCTAATATGGAAGCATCATCCATGCTCATCACCATGTCGCTCGCCTCCAAAGCTTGTTCCTTGATGGTGTCCGTAGTCATAGTCGTCGCCGCAGCATCTTGAAAAAGAGTCGAAGTAGACTCGGCATCGTCAATGCCACAAAGAGGGATGTCGGTGAAGTTGAACTTTGGATCATCGTCTTGGAGCTCGTCGGGCTTGGACATCATGGTGGTACTAGCCTCATGCTCGTTCTCATGGAGCTTGGTCGTCGCAAAGTGAGCTTGGGGTGGAGACGCTTTGGCCTTCATGAGTTGTTGTTCCACCTTGAGAGCACCAATGTAGTTATTGTCGAGGTACTTGTAGTTCTCGAGGAAGATCGTCTTGGAGATGTCATTGTGAAATCCCATCATGAAGTGGAACTTCATCGAAATGGATTCATCCACGCCGGCTCGTCGCAAGGCAATCTTCATCTCCTTGAAGTATGCGTCGATGGACTTGGATCCATGGGTGGTGTTCTCCAATTGGCGTAGAAGTTGTTCTGTGTAGGTTGGAGGCACAAACTCTCGCTGCAAAGCTCTCTTCGTGTTGGGCCAACTCATGTCGTAGGTCTCCGAAGGTGTGTGAAGCCACCATGTGGACGCGTAGTCGTGGAAGTTCCTTGTGGCGCACTTCACTTGATCTTCGGGAGGAACTTGGTGTAGCTTGAGGTAGTCATCCATCAAACGCTCCTACTTGAGATACTCCTCGGGTTCTTGATTCCCATAGAAAGGAATCACGTGGTCGATGTCGAGGTCATAGTAACTCAAGGAAGTCATGGACTTGATCTTGGGGAGCTTCTCTTGAGGTGCTTGTGGGCGCAGATGTCGTATGTCCGCAGGCGAAGATGCCTTGAAGTCGCTTGGCGAAGATGCCAAGGGAGATGGTGAAGTCGTTGAGCGGTTGTTGGTGTTGAGATCGTGACCTTCACGTTCATGGTGGTGATGGTGTCGATGCCGATGTGACCTTGCCGGAGATGGTAGCTCGGAGGCATGTGCTCTTGAGCGTCTTCTCGAAGATGAGGAAGACCGCTTGTAGGACTTGATGAGGGCCTTGATCTCCTCCATTTGAGCTTGCATCTTGGCGTCGGTGGAGTTGTTCGTGGCATCGAACTCGTCGTTGTTGTTGTAGACCGAAGATGAAATGCCTTCCCTATCCATCACAAGACTCGAGCAAATATGAGTGGGAGAAAGAGAAGAACGAATACCAAATTTACATTGACCGAAGTTGAAAGTGGATCAATGATCACTCCAATGTGGACAAGGAAATAGCACAATTGGTACCAATTCTTGTCGGTTTCTCACACCTACACAAGTAAGGCTTATGGTGGAGTTCGGTAAGGATAGTGGCACAAACATTTAATGAAAAATGTTAGAAAGAGTCAATAATGTTGAAAGAGATTCACAAATTTGCAAGTGAAACAAGTAGACCAATAGCAAAGAATGACACATAGAAACACACACACAGATAGATAAATGGGGTCGTGCAACCAAGGATGAGCACAAAATGTGGAATCCACGGAAAATGCTCGTGTTGCACAACTCAAGAGAAACGCTAGCACGATTGCTCTATAGGCGGATACGACACTTGTGCACAACCTATAAGATGCAAAATGGATAACTTTCTATCCCAAGTATGCTATGTATGTATGGTTCCCGGTGTTTCTCACAAGGTGATCCAAGATGATCTTATATGCAATGTGGTATGATGCTATGGCTATTGCTTACAAACTTATTTGCTCTTTCTGTTTTTCTTAAAAGCTTATTCTTCTTCTTTTTGTATGTCCACTTTGCGAATTGCACAAACCAAGATAGTAATTGTGTATATGCGGGAGCAAACTTGCGCCACCCGAGGTGATATGATACCAATATGATATGGTATGTATGCAATGTATGGTGTAGATCACTAATGTGCACAAGTAACGTTGCCGGCAATACTCAAATGGCTAGTCTTGATAGGCAAGTAACGCAAAATGGGCTAGGGGTTATCAATGCAATGGCAAGGGAATATACAATGGAGGGGTACCATGATACCAAGATGATATGGAGGTTACCGTCCGAGGCGATGATGAGTGGCGGTGATCTTGATGGAGATACCAAGATGATGGAGACTCGTCCCTAAGTAGCCGAAACACCTTAGGAAACAGAAAAACCACAACTCAAAATCTCAAGGACAAGAGTCAAATGGTGGTAGCGGAATGTGGTGGTGTTTACGGAAATGCAATGATGGGTTTTGGGGTAGGCAATGTGGAAGTGGAGGTTATGGTGGTGGACTATACACGGTGTCAGAGTTGAAAGCACGGTCCCTAAGTAGCCAAAACACCTTAGGAGACACAACTCACGACACAAACAACATTGGGTTAAGTTGAGGTGGCAGGAGTGTATGGTGGGCAAGGTTATGCGGAAGTGGTGGTGGTGGTCGATGAAGAAGCAACCGTCCCTAAGTAGCTGAAACACCTTAGGAGACTCAAGTCACAACTCAAACAACCACATATACAATGGGGCTCAAAATGTGTTAGGTTGCGGAAGTTGGTGGTGGTAGTGCGGATGATATGGTGGAGGGCCTAGGCAAACATGCCAAATTTCAGAAAATTTGATGGAGTCAAATAATGGTGGTGTTATTTTTGTGAGAAGGGGAATGTCAAGAGCTTCAAAGCGAGCTAAAGGACGTCAAAAATGGACTCCGGATGAATTAGATATGGCCAAAACAAAAATTCAGCCGAGTCAGTGTCAGGGTTACCTGGACATCCGGGAGTAGGTCCGGATGATCCGGGTTCGTCAACCGGATTTCTGCCGTGTGGGGCGTCCGAACATCCGGGAGATGGTCCAGCTGATCCGGGTGGATCCGGATGATCTGGGAGCACTTCCGGATGATCTGGGCAGGTAAAACTGCTCGGGATTTTCTCTCGGGGACGAATTATTGGGCGGAAATGAGGGATTTTCGGGAGAAAATTGAGGAGATTTCGTGGATGGAAGGTGGGGAAACTTGGGGAGATGCTAGATCCACTTGAAACCAAACAAATCCATGGATCAAAATCAACAAAACATCATCAAACCAACAAATCACAAAAAAAATTGGGGCTATTTTTGGTGGGGATTTTCGAATTTAGGATGAAATCAAGCAAAAGAAGGCTAGTAAATGGTGGGGGGGCTCCGAAATCGTGATCGACCTTGCTCATGATACCAAGATGATGTAGGGTAGGAACCCTAGGGGCCGATCTTTCACGAAAGGAGTGGATCTCGCGAAGAACACGAGGAGGGAAACGAGGGGAAACACGAGGGGAACACGAGAGAAATCACTCAACCAACAAGAATAGATCACAAATGCACTAGATCGATGAACACAAAGGTAAGATACAAGATCCAAAGTCAGAAACGGACGATACAAGAGGTAACTGGTCTTCTCCGTGAGGAGGTCTTGAATCCACGGGGGGATCTTCCCTTAGAAAGGGGGCTTGAATCCAAAGGGATCTTCTCCGTAGAGGCCGCGATCTCTCTCGTGGAGTAGATCCGATATGGATGAGCGTAGCTCTATCTCTCAAATGAGCTATCACAACGCTAACCCTAGAAAGGAGGTGGAGGAGGTCTATTTATAGTCTAAGCCATGAAGGGGTAAGTGAGGGGGCGGAAAGGGTACATGGGCCTCAGCCCGAAATGTTGCACGTGGGCAAGGCCCGGATGATCCGGATGGGGGTCCGGATGATCCGGCTTCACATGAGGCCTTCGGGTGTCTTCTATTGCGAGTTATCCAGATGATCCTAAGGGGGACCCGGATGATCCGACTGAGCCTGGATGATCCGGACGGAGGTCCGGACGTCCGGCCTGACCCCAGCAGCTGCTCCGTCTTCTTCTTCTCCTTTCTTCCGTCTTCTCTTCCACGCTTCCCTCGCGGATGTTGTAGACGTACACTTGCGCTTGCACTCCTCATCGACATCCGTGATATTGTGACAATACCTATGCATGCACCCGGAAGGAGTGTCAAGTAGTATACCATCCTCGAGAGGGTCAAGTGAGCACGTGTAAAGGAGATGATTCACCTTTGTGTGTGTGAAGTAGATGTCGCACGTGTCACTTGCCAAATGGAATTTTGACATGGTGATGTCCGTAGGATGCTCCACATCAGGAGCCCTCCGTGGACTGGCACCACCTATCAGAACCACGCCAAAAATCTCTGTTCCTACATTGCATTTGCTCCCTCCAAACTCCTCCCTTTACCTTCATATGAAATTGTTTTACATTCCGCTGCTATAATCTTAGAATTGCATGTGTAGGTTGATTACTTGACTTGTGCTAAGTTGTTAAAATCTGCCAAGAATTAAAATTGGTAAAAGGCTAGATTTTTATTTGGTTAAGTAGTCTATTCCCCCCCTTAGACATACTTTCGATCCTACACTCTCTCTCAAGACACGTATGTTGCCTTTGTAAAACACCTTCACCGGGCATGCACACACAAAGTCTATCTAGGCCACTCTCTCAGTAACTATCTCCCTCCAGCCCTCACTACAGCTTCGCCGCACGATATCTCGGTGTATTGTCTTTAAAATTCGAGTGTACGCTAGGCCACACTCACTCGATCTCTCCCTCTATAAATGTCTTGATTGACCTTGCTTTCTTGCATCGTCTCTCTCACACCTAGACACTCCCACTACACCCCTTGCATAGGCAGAGCTATGTAGATCGTCGGGGGGTAACCAAAAAGTCTCATGCTTACGTTACTGTGAAATTGTGAAGCTCTATTTAGGATTGTTTAAATTATATTTTTTGAACATTATATTTGTCCCCGCCCTTGCAAACACCGATGGGTTCTGCACCCCCAGTAGAATATCATGTGACCCCACACCTTAGATGATATACGGTGATATGAGTTCCTTGGAGCGTGTAGATCTGAGATATAGCGGCTCACAAGATGTCTTAATAGTTTTACAAGAAACCTTAATGACTTTGGGAATTGAACACAATAGTACCAAAACTACTCATATGCCCTTGGATCCAATATCCAACAGCCTCAAAGCTCGTATAAGATGAGGGAAGACCTCATATTCCCTTTTATTTAAGAATACCACGTGCTACCACACCTTAGATGCTGTGGTGATACAAGCTCCTTGGAGCCGTTGGATCTGTGATCCAATGACTCCTTGGTGGTTCAAAAGTTCTTTGCAGAAAGTCGCCCAAAGACTTGGGGCACAGCCCTCAAGCACAAAGACTACTAAGATGCCATTGGATCTTAGATCCAACAACCTCAAAGCTTGTATCACCGTAGCATCCAAGCTGCGAGAGCACCTGATGTTTTCTCGCACGCGGGAATATGAGGTGCTCCCACACTGTAGATTCTATGGTGATACGAGGCCCAGGAGATCTAACGGCTTGCAGTAGGAGGTTTGAATGTTTTTGCAATATAGGTAATTGCGTAGAAAGTACAAATACTACACACATGGCATTAGATCTCAGATTCAACGACCTAGATGCTTGTATCACCGTAGTGGCTAATTAAGCTATGGGGAGCACCTGAGGCCTGAATGTTTTTTTTGCAAAAAACCCTTGGAGAGTTTGGAAGTTGTGCATAATTACAAAGACTACTCCCAAGCCATTGGATCTCAGATCCAACGATGTAAAATCTCATATCACCATAGGATCTAAGCTATGGGGAGCATGTGATATTCTATGGCACTATGATTGTTGTTCCTAAACTTGCAACATACGTGTAACTGGTGCCGTAACTTGTCTAACCGTGCAAATTGTTTGTGCAACAAAACCATCCTATACTGAAATATCGAAACAACACACAGGAGGCCCACTTGTCATTGATCAAATTTGGACCTAAAACTAACAAATCTAAAGGATGAGATTCGAACTAGCAACCTGGAGTACAAAGCGTACGTCGATAGCCTAAAACTCCAATGGTTGTTTGATTTGTCGCAGAAATTGATTTTATACAGTATTACGTTGAGTGGGGTAGAGGGAGTGGCTTGTCAACATGGGCATGAACAGTGACTGACTTACTGGTGGGTCCCATGTCTGCCATCTCTCTCTCCTCTCCATCTAGTAGTACAACCTTGAGACGCATGGGCACACACGAAGAGCGGCACGAGCACGCCGTGGTGTTATTATAAGTAAAAAATGCTTGGAAAATATATGAATCGGCTAGAACAAGAGACGTTGTGGCTGGTCGAGACAAAGCTGTGTGGCTAGTGGGGTGTTTTTGACCGATTGGCTGGGTCCCGAGGTCGAACCATAGGTAGTTTGATGTTTATTTTTACACGCACGTTTTTCCTCCATGCCGAGATGTGGAACACCCTACCGCATGGTTTCTGGATCCTCCTGGGTGGTGCACGCATATTTTCTTCCTTGCCGAGACATGGGACGCCCTACCGCGCGTTTTCTGGGACCTCCTCAGTCGTAGCGCCAAAGCAAGTAAATGAGTTGTCAAATCATAAAAGCACACCTTCCCGCCGAATACATCAGTGAAGCACGGTTGCTAGCTAGTTGGGCTAGTGCGGACGATTAGCTAGGCTGCCGCCACATTTATTTTTTCACTCCTGTATTTATCTCCTTGCTGGTAGGTAAATTTAAATATCCACCGCTTCATTGCACTAGTCTTTGGGTGCGGCAGGCGTGACGGGATTTTTATTATTTTGATTGACGGGAGCAGGCATGGTAGCAATTAGTCATGATGACCCTGCCTATAAAACCAACTACTCCCTAAAGTGAAAAGTTGTCGATTGGTGTTTTCCAATGGTGAAAACCAAAAGACTCACCCCGCTCCTCGCTGGCTCCCTCCGCCTTCTAGTAGATTGCATTTCCTTTTAGCCGTTTCGCCCCCTTTGCTTCCTCTCCCCATTGCTTCAACCTGGTTCCATGGGTGCACCAGATGACAGAACTCTGAGGTGAGGCACCTGACACAAAAGCTCCATGCCAAGGATGCGGAGCTCAGGGCCAAGGACATGGAGCTCCATGAGCTCAAGGAGGAGAGGAGCGCCATGCTCCTCCTTTATGTGCGAGAGTTCATGGAGCTTCAAAAGTGGCAGGCGTCCACCACAAAGATGCTTGAGGTGTCGGCGGCGTTGTTGTAGAAAGTAGGAGATACGATAGGTGGTTAGGCAAGCCGGCTGGAGCGTGAGCCGGTCGATCATGACAAGGTCCAGGATTACCTCAACCACTTGCTGGACCATGTTGCCACACACATATTGCGGTTGTGCGATGACTACCGTCGTGCCAGCGCAACCATGTCGGTCGTCGGGCTAAACCTATTCGACCAACCCATCGACTTCAACGAGCTGTGGCTTCCTTACCTGGTCTCCTTCACCTATATCTACAAGGAGCTGAGCCGTCTCTGTGAGGTGGTGGGGGCGGAGCTAGACTAGGAGGGGTTGCGGGCGGCCGTCGCCTTTGCCGGGCGAATCCTCTCAGGGCTTTTTCACCGGAATCCATTCCTGCCATGGACGTTCTCTTTGAAGAGTCGGCTCCTATCGACCGGGAGCGGGATGATGAGGACATCAATACCATTGTTACACCCACAGCCCCTGCTGCTATACATACTGGACCAATTACTAGAGCCCGCGCACGCCAATTGAATTATCAGGTACTTTCGTTTCTTGGTAACGATTCTAATGTTCATGAGAATATGATGCTGCCAAAATTGGATACATTCGTTTTCCTTACAAATGAAGGGCCTAGCTTGGACAAGAAAGATGAACCTTGGAGCAAGTTCAAGCATGGAGATGATGACATGCGCAAGGGGATCAAGAACGGAGTTACAAGTGATGATTTCAGTACTTTGAAGCCAGCATAAGGAGTGCATGAATCCTTGGATGAAATATACAAGATGCCACTTCCTAAATTTCCTCCAGAGGCTATTTTAGGTGCTGCGTCACCTTATTATTGGGCCAGGCCCATGTATTTTTGAAATAACTAAGTATAGGTTGTTTTAGAGTCCGTATGTGTTGGGAAACAAGAGTTAGGGTTGGTTTCGGACCCCTCCTCCAAGGGCCACGAAATCCCCCCTCTTCCTCCATATATACAGCCCTTAGGGCGTCGTTTAGACTTTGGATTTTGTTTAGAATAAAGTTCTCCATAGCTGCAACTTCGCGTACTTCGTTTGTGTTCAACGACCAGACAAAGGCATCACAGAACCCCACCTTGATCAATAAAGCTTTCATC
Source organism: Triticum urartu (assembly GCF_003073215.2). Taxonomy (NCBI): domain Eukaryota; kingdom Viridiplantae; phylum Streptophyta; class Magnoliopsida; order Poales; family Poaceae; genus Triticum; species Triticum urartu. Next base: position 285,708,555 of record NC_053023.1, on the reverse strand, counting down.
TTATATTAGCAATATCCAGATTGCAATCTCAGTTTCTTGCTTGTTCTTCGTTTGCTCGCAGGAAACAGACCCTCGTGGTCAGGTTGATCGTGCTCCGGTGTGGTCAATAACCCTCGGAAGTTGGTTTAGCGATTGCTAAGGCACGACGTCTCGCACGTTCGTAGTCGGATCATCAAGGTCGATTCCCAAAGAAAACGATAGCCACCATCTCATCGAAACATCCGGACACCTTCGCCTCTATCACGGGCTCTACGGGCGGTGGCATCCTGCATCACCACCATCATGCGCCTCGAGAAGCAGAGGAACTTCGGCGGTGTTTAGGCATCCTATGCATGCGCATGTCTCGGCGCAACATGACCGTTGGATGCAATTCAGACGGTCAGATTAGTCACTATAGCTCAAAGCGTGCGAGTGTGTCTTGTTGCATTCTCATCTCAACGTAGTTGTTCCCTCTTCGTGCATGCTCATTTCAGCACCCCTCTTCATGCATGCTCCTAGTGTATTTGTGTTAACCTAGTGTGGGCTCATGCACCCTTCATGCTCATCTCAGATCCCATGTTCCATGGAGTACAGTAGCACCGTACTCTCCGTGCGTTGTAGTCCTAGTTCTGTTTACATTGATTTCAATGTTCATTGGCCCTGTTTGGATACTCTAACTTAGATAGAGGTTAGAGTTAGTTTCTAGCTCATGACTAACCCTGAACTAACTCTAGCTAAAGAGGTGTTTGGATGACAGGGTTAGATTGACAATAAATGTAGAGAACGAGCTCCAATTTAGCAGCTCTTGGTGGGATAGTTTTTTTCGGTGCGTTAGATGCAACTAGTGTTGGGGAATGTAGTAATAATTCAAAAAAATTTCCTACATGTCACCAAGATCAATCTAGGAGATGCTAGCAACGAGAGAGAGAGAGAGAGAGGCAGTGCATCTTCATACCCTTGAAGATCGCTAAGCGGAAGCGTTGCAAGGAACGCGGTTGATGTAGTCGTACTCGCGGCGATTAAAATAGCGGAAGATCCGATCTAGCACCAAATGGATGGCGCCTCCACATTCAACACACGTACAACCCAGGGACTTCTCCTCCTTCTTGATCCAGTAAGGGGAGAGGAGAAGTTGAGGGAGAACTCCGGCAGCACGACGACATGGTGGTGGAGCTCGTGGTTCTCTAGCAGAGCTTTGCTAAGCACTACGGAGGAGGAGGAGGAGTTGGAGGGGGAAGGGCTGTGCCAGGGGAAGGGTGCGGCTACCCTCCCACCACCTCACTATATATAGGGGGAAGGGAAGAGGGGGCCGCCCCCCTAGATGCATCTAGAGGGGCAGGGCGACGGCCAAGGGGGGAGACTTGCCCCCCAAGGAGGTGGGAGGCACCCCCACCCCTAGGGTTTTCAACCCTAGGCGTCGTGGGCCCTTGGGAGGGCACACCAGCCCACTAGGGGGCTGGTTCCCACCCATATTCAGCCCACTTGGTCCGCCAGGGTAGGTGGCCCCACCTGATGGACCCCCATAGACCTTTTCGTGGTCCTGGTACAATACCGATAACCCCCGAAACTTTCCGGCGACTGAAACTGGACTTGCCATATATAAATCTTCACCTCCGGACCATTCCGGAACTCCTTGTGATGTCCAGGATCTTATTCGGGACTCAGAACAACTTTTGATAACCACATACAATTCTTATAACAACTCTAGCGTCACCGAACCTTAAGTGTGTAGACCCTATGGGTTCGGGAACCATGCAGGCATGATCGAGACACCTCTCTGGCCAATAACCAATAGCGGGATCTGGATACCCATATTGGCTCCCACATGTTCCACGATGATATCATTGGGTGAAACACGATGTCAGGGACTCAATCAATCTCGTATACAATTCCCTTTGTCCATCGGTATGTTACTTGCCCGAGATTCCATCGTCGTTATCCCCATACCTTGTTCAATATCGTCACCGGCAGGTTTGTTTACTCGTTCCGTAACACATGATCATGTGGTTAACTCCTTAGTCACATTGAGCTCATTACGATGATGCCTTACCGAGTGGGCCGAGAGATACCTCTCCCTCATACGGAGGGACAAATCCCAGTCCCAATTCATGATGAGGACATCAATACCATTGTTACACCCATAGCCCCTGCTCCTATACATACTGGACCAATTACTAGAGCTCACGCATGCCAATTGAATTATCAGGTACTTCCGTTTCTTGGTAACGATTCTAATGTTCATGAGAATATGATGCTGCCTAAATTGGATACATTTGTTTTGCTTACAAATGAAGGGCCTAGCTTGGACACTAAAGATGAACCTTGGAGCAAGTTCAAGCATGGAGATGATGGCATGCGCAAGGCGATCAAGAACAGAGTTACAAGTGATGATTTCAGGACTTTGAAACCACTATAAGGAGTGCATGAAGCCTTGGACGAAATATACAAGATGCCACTTCATAAATTTCGTCCAGAGGCTATTTTAGGTGCTGCTTCACCTTATTATTGGGCCAGGCCCATGTATTTTCGAAATACTTAAGTATAGGCTGTTTTTAGAGTCTGTATGTGTGGAGAAACAAGAGTTAGGTTTGGTTTCGGACCGCCTCCTCCAAGGGCCACGAAATCCCCCCTCTTCCTCCATATATACAGCCCTTAGGGCGTCGTTTAGACTCTGGGATTTGTTTAGTTAAAAGTTAGCCATTGCAACTTCGTGTACTTCGTTTGTGTCCAACGACTAGACCAAGACCGCTTACGGATCCCAACTTTTATCAACACTTCGTCCATATTCGCAATATTCAGATTGCTTAATCATATTCTTGCTTGTTCTTCGATTGCTTGCAGGAATAGACCTTCGTGGTCGGGTTGATCGTGCTCCGGCATGGTCAAGAACCTCTCGGAGTTGGTTTAGCGATTGCTAAGGCGCAATGTCGTGCACGTTTGTAGTATGATCGTCAAAGTCGTCTTCACCAAATCGATAGTTATCATCTCATCGAAAGATCGGGACACCCTCGCCTCTCTCAAGTGGTATTAGATTTCCAGGTTGCTCAGTGAGATTTTACAGTTTTTCATAGTTTAGATCGAGTCTGTTCTTCATACCTACAGTCCACGAAAAAGCCAAGAAAAAAAATTAGGGTTAGGTCATCATATCCGAACCAATCTGAGCCTTTGCATAATCTTTTTAGGGTTTTGCATTGTTGAATTTGGGGTTGCATCGTCGTGTCTAGTTGCTGGTCTTAGCGTCTAGTTTCCTTTAGAGTTTCGAGTTCTGTTCACAGGTTGTCACGACGCCGCTGCACCATCGTCATCATCATTACCATATACCACAACCCCACCATATACATCGCTGCTACCACATACAACCACCAATCCGAGTCCACATATACCATCGCCATATACCACCACCAATCCGAATCCAGATATACCATCGCCATATACAACCACCAGTCCGACTTCCACCAGATTCATCTCCGCCACCAGTCCTAGTCCGAATCCAGTATTTGTTGCTTTGTTTTTGAGTTCCAGATCACGCGATACTTTGAGTCGTGACGAAGCCGGACTCCCTAACTTTCGTGCTATCTGCAGTAGAAAAATAGTTCCAAACTCAAAAAAAACTAAGTCTGGAAAATTCTGGCTAGGCAGTTTTTAGATCGTTTGTAGACTTTTTCGAAAAAAAATTGTTGCAGAGCAGAAAAAAAGAGGAAAAAAAGTGCAAAAAAAAGAAGTGAAAAAGGAAAAAAATTCAGAGGGTGCTCCTCCCGTGTTTACGTGCCACGCCATGATTTTGTTCGTGTTCTAGGCTCGCGTGTCTAGTACGGTCTAGCCTAGGACCAGCATAGTACCGTCGTTGAGCGTTTATTTAACTTTGCATCTCTGAATTGATTATTGCTGACATTTTTTCTACCATATCAAAAGCCTTCCCAGCTCCACATACATCTACATCGTGCGTTTGACACCACCTGGCAATCGCTCTATCCAATCTTTGACCATTTTGATTACGAGGTTGCCGATCACCACCTGCTGCTGGGTAAGAACTGGTAAGAATTTGAGATACGCTTGCCGGCTTTGTGATACACCACCACCACCACCACCACCACTTCCTAGTAGTCTAGAGGATCATATTCTTGTGTGTTTCTATTGCTGCTAACCATGGCAGGATCACAAGCCGATGAGACAGATTGGGAGAACATCATGAACAAAGCGCTACATGATAAATTTCATCAAATGATGAGTGGACAGGTGCAAGATGTGCTAAACAGATTTGAAGAGGCCATGGAGATGATAGATGGTATGGAGAAGACGTTCTAAACAAAGCTCCATGACAAGTTTAATGAATTGCTCGCGCGTCTTCCACCACCACCACCGGCTGCACCTAAAGCACCTCTACAACAACAACAACAACAACATCCCCTTCCAAATCAAGTGGGACGGGCAATGCGCATTCCCCTTGAGCCTGGTCAAAATTTTGGTGCCGCTGTTGATGCTTCTGTAGCTCCTGCTGCTACTGCAGAGGTGGAGGACCATTACAAGGATGAGGTTGATCAAAATTAGAACTATGTGCAACCACCAGCACCACCGCCACCAGGTCGTCCTTAGGTACATGATCATGACCATCTCCCTAAACTGAAATTGAACATTCCACCATTTGAGGGTAGATATGTTCCTGATATATATCTTACTTGGGAGTTAGAAACTAAACAACGATTTACATGTTTACAACATCCTGAGGAGAGACGTGTTCCTGCTGCTGTTTGTGCTTTCACTAGCTTTGCGTGTGTTTGGTGGTCTGAACATTGTAGATTATATCCTATTCCAGCTACTTGGGCTGCATTGAAAACTGCTATGCGTACTCGTTGGGTTCCACCATATTATCAACGCGAATTACTTCAAAAATTGCAGCGTTTAAGACAAGGAAAAAAATTCTATAGAAGAATATTATCAGGAATTACAAACTGATGAGGACATCAATACCATTGTTACACCCACAGCCCCTGCTGCTATACATACTGGACCAATTACTAGAGCTCGCGCATGCCAATTGAATTATCAGGTACTTTCGTTCCTTGGTAACGATTCTAATGTTCATGAGAATATGATGCTTCCTAAATTGGATACATTTGTTTTGCTTACAAATGAAGGGCCTAACTTGGACAGGAAAGATGAACCTTGGATAAAGCTCAAGCATGGAGATGATGGCATGCGCAAGGGGGTCAAGAATAGAGTTAGAAGTGATGATTTCAGGACTTTGAAGCCACCATAAGGAGGGCATGAAGCCTTGGACGAAATATACAAGATGCCACTTCATAAATTTCGTCCAGAGGCTATTCTAGGTGCTGTGTCACCTTATTATTGGGCCAGGCCCATGTATTTTTGAAATACTTAAGTATAGGTTGTTTTTAGAGTCTGTATGTGTGGGGAAACAAGAGTTAGGGTTGGTTTCGGACCCCTCCTCCAAGGGCCACAAAATCCCCCCTCTTCCTCCATATATACAGCCCTTAGGGCGTCGTTTAGACTTTGGGTTTTGTTTAGATTAAAGTTTGCCATAGCTGCAACTTCGCGTACTTCGTTTGTGTTCAACGACCAGACAAAGGCGTCACTGAACCCCACCTTGATCAATAAACTTTCATCTTATATTCGCAATATCCAGATTGCAATCTCAGTTTCTTGCTTGTTCTTCGTTTGCCTGCAGGAAACAGACCTTCATGGTCAGGTTGATCATGCTCCGGCGTGGTCAATAACCTCTCGGAGTTGGTTTAGCGATTGCTAAGGCGTGTCGTCCTCGCACGTTCGTAGTCGGATCGTCAAAGTCGACTTCCTCCAAAACGATAGCCACCATCTCATAGAAAGACGGGACACCTTTGCCTCTATCAAGTGGTATCAGATTTTCAGGTTGCTCGGTGAGATTTTACAGTTTTTCATAGTTTAGATCGAGTCTGTTCTTCATACCTACATTCCATGAAAAAAGCCAAAAAAAATTAGCGTTAGTTCATCATATCCGAACCAATCTGAGCCTTTGCGTAGTCTTTTTTGAGTTTTGCTTTGTCGAATTTGCGGTTGCATCGTCGTGTCGAGTTGCTGGTCTTAGCGTCTAGTCCCTTAGAGTTTCGAGTTCTGTTCACAGGTTGTCACGCCGCCACCGCACCATCGTCATCATCATTGCCATATACCACCACCCCACCATACATCGCCACTGCCATATACAACCACCAATCCGAGTCCGGATATACCATCGCCATATACCACCACCAATCCGAGTCCAGCTATACCATCGCCATATACAACCACCAGTCCGAGTTCCACCAGATTCATCGCCGCCACCAGTCCGAGTTCCACCAAATTCATCTCCGCTACCAGTCCTAGTCCGAGTCCAGTATTTGTTGCTTTGTTTTCGAGTTCCAGATCACGCGATACTTTGAGTCGTGACAGAGTAGGACTCCTGATATTCTGTGCTACTCGTAGAAGAAAAATAGTTCCAAACTCAAAAAAAATATTCTGGCTAGGCAGTTTTTAGATCATTTTTAGACTTTTTCGAAAAAAAATTGTTGCGAAGCAAAAAAAGAGGGGAAAAAAGTGCAAAAAAAGTGAAAAAAAATCAGAGAGTGCTCCTCCCTTGTTTACGTGTCTAGTACGGTCTAGCATAGGACCAGTAGAGTACCATCGTTGGGCGTTTATTCAACTTTGCATCTCTAAATTGATTATTGCTGACATTTTTGCTACCATATTATAAGCCTTCCCAGCTCCACATACATCTACGTCGTGCGTTTGACACCACCTGGCAATCGCTCTATCCAATCTTTGAGAGTTTTCACTACGACGGATGTCGATCACCACCTGCTGCTGTGGTGTAGGATGGAATCCCAAGAACAAGATGAACACAAGAGGAAAAACAACAGGAACACTCAAGTACAAGTCCAATCACACATCCACTAGACAATCAAACACACAAGATCCACAAGGTACATGAACAATCAAAGGGAAATAAGATACATGGTAGAGTTCATCCCAAATCCTATGAAGGAGATGAGGGCTTGATGATCTAGAAAGATCCTTCCCTCAAGGGGGTCTTTATCCACTAGGGATCTTCTGCAATGGAGCCCTTGAACTCCAATGGAGTGTGAGGGAGTCCTGGATTAGGGGGTGTTCGGGTAGGCGGACTATACCTTCAGCCGGACTCCAGGACTATGAAGATACAAGATTGAAGACTTCGTCCCGTGTCCGGATGGGACTTTCCTTGGCGTGGAAGGCAAGCTTGGCGATGCGGATATTCAAGATCTCCTACCATTGTAACCGACTCTGTGTAACCCTAACCCTATCCGGTGTCTATATAAACCGAAGGGTTCTAGTCCGTAGGACGAATTCATTGTACAACAATCATACCATAGGCTAGCTTCTAGGGTTTAGCCTCCTTGATCTCGTGGTAGATCTACTCTTGTACTACCCATATCATCAATATTAATCAAGCAGGAGTAGGGTTTTACCTCCATCGAGAGGGCCCGAACCTGGGTAAAAACATCGTGTCCCTTGTCTCCTGTTACCATCCGCCTAGACGCACAGTTCGGGACCCCCTACCCGAGATCCGCCGGTTTTGACACCGACATTAGTGCTTTCATTGAGATTTCCTCTGTGTCATCACTTTTAGGCCCGATGGCTCCTTCGATCATCAACGACGATGCGGTCCAAGGTGAGACTTTTCTCCCCGGACAGATCTTCGTCTTCGGCGACTTCGCACTGCGGGCCAATTCGCTTGGCCACCTGGAGCAGATCGAAAGCTACGCCCCTGGCCATCAGGTCAGGTTTGGAAGCTTAAACTACATGCCAGACATCCGCGGGGATTTGATCTTCGACGGATTCGAGCCACAGCCAAGCGCGCCGCACTGTTTTGAGAGGCATGATCTTGCTCTGCCGCCGAACAGTGCCCTGGAGGCCGCACGTGCACCGGTTCCTACCCTTAATCCGGAGCCTATTGCGCCAATTGAGGATGAGCGGCTGGACATCACCTCAGGGGCTACGATCTCAAAGGCGATCGAGCCGAACGTCAGCCCCGCGTTCTGCGTGACCTGTGACTCCGAGGATCCGGATTCCTCTCCGGACTCCGAACCCCCTGCGCCCCTACCGATCGAATCCGATTGGGCGCCGATAATGGAGTTCACCGCAGCGGACATCTTTCAGCACTCGCCCTTCGCCGACATCCTGAACTCACTAAAGTCTCTCTCTTTATCAGGAGAGGCATGGCCGGACTACAGTCAGCAAGGATGGGATGCGGGCGATGAAGAAATTCGAAGCCCACCCATCACCCACTTCGTAGCCACTGTCGACGATTTAACCGACATGCTTGACTTCGACTCCGAAGACATCGACGGTATGGACGACGATGCAGGAGGCAAACAGGAACCAGCACCTGTAGGGCGCTGGAAGGCCACCTCGTCATATGATATATACATGGTGGATACTCCAAAAGATGGAGATGGCGATGGAACAGCGGAGGATGACCCCTCCAAGAAACAGCCAAAGCGCCGGCGTCAGCGGTGCTGCTCTAAATCCCGCCAAAGCAAAAACGGCGATTCCGGCACGGGAGATAATACTACCCCGAATAGCGCCGAATAACACCCCCTACAGCAAGATTCGGCACAGGAAGATGGAGAAGCCAGCCCTCATGACAGAGCGGCAGACCGAGAGGTTGAGGATGATAGCTATATGCCTCCCTCCGAAGACGAGGCAAGCCTCGACGACGACGAATTCGTCGTACCATCGGACCCCGCCGAACAAGAGCGTTTCAAATGCAGGCTTTTAGCCACGGCAAGCAGCCTCAAGAAAAAGCAGCAACAACTTAGAGCTGATCAAGATTTGCTAGCTGACAGATGGACCGAAGTCCTTGCAGCCGAAGAGTACGAACTCGAACGCCCCTCCAAGAGTTACCCAAAGCGTAGGCCGCTACCCCAATCAGAGGAGGAAGCACCTACATCACCAGCACACGACATGGCCTCTCGGCCACCTCGCGGCCGCGACAGAGAGGCCTCTCGGCCCTCCACCCAAGGCATGCCCCGGCGCCGTTCAACCAAGGCACGGGAAAATGCGCCAGACCTGCGAGACGTACTGGAGGACAAGGCAAGACAAACAAGATCGATCTACAGATCGAGCAGGCGCCCCACGGCACGTGACGGTGATCTTCATTCCGGATACAACAAATCCGGCCGGGCCGAACACAACAGACATAGCCCCTTCGAGCTGCATCATGATATAGCCCAGTATAGAGGCGCCGCACACCCATTATGCTTCACAGACGAAGTAATGGATTATAAAATCCCAGAGGGTTTCAAACCCGCGAATCATATGATGGAACAACAGATCCTGCGGTATGGATTGAGGATTATCTCCTCCATATCCACATGGCCCGCGGCGATGATCTAGACGCCATCAAATACCTCCCACTCCAACTTAAGGGACCGGCCCGGCATTGGCTTAATAGCTTGCCAGCAGACTCAATCGGTTCTTGGGAGGACTTGGAAGCCGCATTCCTCGACAACTTCCAGGGCACTTATGTGCGACCACCGGATGCCGATGACTTAAGCCACATAATTCAGCAGCCAGAGGAATCGGCCAGGCAATTCTGGACACGGTTCCTAACAAAGAAAAACCAGATAGTCGACTGTCCGGACGCAGAGGCCCTAGCAGCCTTCAAGCATAATATCCGCGACGAGTGGCTCGCCCGGCACCTGGGACAGGAAAAGCCAAAGTCCATGGCAGCCCTCACGACACTCATGACCCGATTTTGCGTGGGAGAAGACAACTGGCTATCTCGCAGTAACAACTTAGCAAAGAACCCTGGTAATTCGGATACCAAGGACAAAAGTGGCAGTACACGTCGAAATAAGCAAAAGCGCCGCGTTAGCAGCGACAACAATGAAGACACGGCAGTTAATGCCGGATTCAGAGGCTATAAATCCGGTCAGCGGAAAAAGCCATTCAAAAAGAATACTCAGGGCCCGTCCAGTTTGGACCGAATACTCGACCCCTTGTGCCAGATACATGGCACCCCCGAAAGGCCAGCCAATCACACCAACAGGGATTGTTGGGTGTTCAAGCAGGCAGGCAAGCTAAGAGCCGAAAATAAAGACAAGGGGCTGCATAGCGATGACGAGGAGGAGCCCAGGCCGCCGAACAATAGTGGACAGAGGGGTTTTCCACCACAAGTGCGGACGGTGAACATGATATACGCAACCCACATTCCCAAGAGGGAGCGGAAGCGTGCGCTACGGGACATATACGCGATGGAGCCAGTCACCCCAAAGTTCAACCCAGGGTCCTCCTGCCCGATCACTTTTGATCGAAGGGACCACCCCACTAGCATCCGTCACGGCGGCTTCGCCGCATTGGTTCTCGACCCAATTATCGACGGATTTCATCTCACAAGAGTCCTCATGGACGGCGGAAGTAGCCTGAACCTGCTTTACCAGGATATAGTGCGGAAAATGGGCATAGATCCCTCGAGGATTAAGCCCACAAAAACGACCTTTAAAGGCGTTATACCAGGTGTAGAGGCCAACTGTACAGGCTCAGTAACACTTGAATTGGTCTTCGGGTCCCCGAACAATTTCCGAAGCGAAGAGTTAATCTTCGATATAGTCCCGTTTCGTAGTGGCTATCACTCCCTGCACGGGCGAACCGCATTTGCAAAGTTCAATGCGGTAACGCACTACGCATATCTCAAGCTCAAGATGCCAGGCCCTCGAGGAGTAATCATGGTCAACGGAAACACCGAACGCTCCCTCCGTACGGAGGAGCACACGGCGGCCCTCGCAGCGGAAGTACAAAGCAGCCTTCTTAGGCAATTCTCCAGTCTGGCCGTTAAAAAGCCAGACACTGCCAAGCGCACCTGGAGTAACCTACAACAAGACCGCCTGGCACGTTCTGAGCAGGCGTAGCAATGCGGCTCCAACCCCAGCCCTCGCGACATAGCGAAACCAGTGCCTCGCATACATAACTACGCTCTTGAAATACCATGGGCGCAGGGGAAGGGGCACAATAACGGCAAACCCAAAATACGGCTTAAAACGTACTAGGGGCTGCCGGATTCTTTTTTTAATTTTCTCTTACTTTCAGGACTCCATACTTCAGACGACCTATTCAGCAATTCAACTGCCGCACAAATGATGCAAGATCCAGGGAAGCAGACAAGCCATGCCGCATTATGGAACTCCCAGGTGGTCTCTGTTACGGGCAGTATACCTGTTTTGGCATACAATTCCGCGGCTTGCTCCTGGCCAGGACATGTTAAATAGCCCAATATCTTTTGCTTATCGCACTACTTGTATCGTTCTGCTTTGATAGGAGCCTTTCTATTAACAATGATAGCTTTTTGTCTATTTTTTGCATTATCCTCCTTTCATATATACGTTTATTAAATGACATGTTGCACCCGTACACCATGGTATGGCAAACACGCCAGGGGCTTCAGTACCCCTCAATATGGTGTGAGAAGCCCGTACACTTTCACAAGTGCGGCACCCCGAACTTATAGCACTATATGCATCGGCTCCGAATCATGATTTGGGTCAATAGTTGGGTTTGCCCGGCTCCTATGTTTTGGTGCCTTACGTTCCGCTATATCGGCTAAGGTAGCACTAGGAGAACCACTGCGATTGTGCCCCAGTTGATCTGGGTTAAGCACCTCAGTGGAGAAAGCTAAAACTGACTATCATGATGAGGCGAGAGACCGGTCACTGTTCGAGAGGTTTTTCGAGTCCCTAAAGACTTATGCCACTTCGAACGAGGAGCCGGCTTTGTCCGGCCAAGGCGTGGATAGCGCCCCGAACTCGGTCTTCTGAACTAGGGGCTTCGCCGAAATTTAAAATTATAGAGTTCTATGGCTAAGTGAGAGTGTTCAAGCATTATAGTCCGATTGCCTAGTTCGTTGTGCTGAGCGCCTCCCTCGAAGGACCCAACTATGGGAAAAAGAGCGCTCAGGTTTATCCCGAATACCCCAGCACTAGTGGCATGGGGGCAGAAGCTGACGACTGGCCATCTCTCAATTCTTTGATAAACGGCCACACAGAAAGTAATATTTTAAATTCAACAAGCATTGCTTAGCGCATATGAACAAGTTTTTAGCTCACAGGATAAACACGAGCGAGTTCATTCAAAAATTACATCCTTGGTACACTCATCCGCCACAAGGCGGGCACCCGCAAGAACATCCTTATAGTAGTTCTCGGGCTTGCGATGCTCCTTCCCCGGCGGCGGCCCGTCCCTAACAAGCTTCTCACCGTCCAGCTTACCCCAGCACACCTTTGCACGGGCAAGGGCCCTACGGGCACCTTCAATGTAGACGGAGCGCTTGATGACCTCGAGCCTTGGACAGGCCTCCACCAGCCGCCGCACTAGCCCGAAGTAGCTCCCAGGCAGGGCCTCCCCGGGCCACAGCCGAACTATGATGCCCTTCATGGCCTGTTCGGCCACCTTGTGGAGCTCGACCAGCTGTTTCAGCTGGTCGCTCAAGGGCACAGGGTGTCCGGCCTCAGCATACTGAGACCAGAACACCTTCTCCATCGAGCTGCCCTCTTCAGCTCGGTAGAATGCGGCGGCGTCGGATACGCTGCCAGTAAGATCTGCGAATGCCCCTAGAGAGCTCCGGATTCGGGTAAGTAACAAGTAGTTTACTTTTATATTTCTGCTTTGCATAAAGAATGCCTTACCCGCTGCTATCTTTTTCATCTCCTCCAACACTTGGAGGGCCTTTTGGGCTTTGGCCTTGGCAGACTTGGCAGTCTCAAGGGCTGCCGCGAGCTCGACGCTTGCGTCTTTGACTCAAGCTCCAGACTCTCATGTTTTTTCATGAGAGCCTGAAGCTCTTGCTGCACCCCGCCGACCCGGGCCTCAAGTTTCTCTCGTTCGGTGCGCTCCGCGGCCGCTTTCTTTTCGGCCTCGGACAGCGCCTGCTTGAGGGTCGCCACCTCAGTCGTGGCCCCTACAATAAGCAGTACAATCCTATTATTTTTTGCAATCACATCTTTTTATAGGCACTTTTTTCTGTAAGGTATTTCTTACCTTCTCTCTCCTCGAGCTGCCGCTTGGCAAGGCCGAGCTCTTGCTCGGTCCGCTCGAGTCCCTGTTTCAGGGCACCCACCTCCGCAGTTAGTGCGGCGGTGGCTAGCAGCGAAGCCTGCATACGCATATTGACTCTTTGTTGTTATACTCCTATGAAATTTAATAGATCCTCTATTCGGCTTTTCTTTCCGAACGCCAAATAGAGCATCAGGGGCTACTGTCTATGCAGTTATATTCTTACATATTTTTTACTTACCTCGAAGCCTGTTAGAAGGCTAGCGCAAGCTTCACTCAGTCCGCTCTTGGCGGACTGAACCTTCTGGATCACCGTACTCATAATAGTACGGTGCTCCTCGTCGATGGAGGCGCCGTCAAGCACCTCCAGCAGATTGTCCGGCACCTCCGGTTGGACGGAGGCCGCCGGCTCAGAAGGCTTGCTCCTCTTGGAAGGAGTTCGCCTACCGCGGTCCGGAACTGTTGAAGATTCCGGCGCGGTGTCCGGCACAAAGCCGGACTTGGAGCCCTGGGGGGGTCTTGTCCCCTTTACTCCTGGAGTCCGGGAGGTCGCCTTGCGGCTCCTCCAGGACCACCTCCTCCTGCCCCGGAGCTCGTTGCGACGCCACTTCAGCGTCATCCACAGTGCGGGGGGAGACAGCGGGCGGAACTGAGTTCACGTCCGATGAATCCAGGGAGCCGCTCGATGAGTCGTTGAGTTCGGCCTGGGGCGGGCTGCATAATTATGTTCGACATTAGGGAAGGGTGTGCAACAAAGGAACGTCATGAGTTACTCTGATATCCGAATACTTACGATTTCGCCGGACACTTGGCCCTATCTGGCCACTCCTCTTCGCCCTCTTCGGTGTCGGGGAAGTAGTTCGGCGGAGGGGTCTTCCTCTTCCTGGACCCTTCAGCCTCCCCCGTTGGGGCGTCCTTCCTTTTCTTTCCTCCCCCCGCTGGAGGGGGAGAGTGTTCTTCTTCCTCCTCCTCATTCTCACGGGAGGAGAGCGTCTCGGACTCGTCGGATGACGAGTCCGACACCACCACATTACGGGTACTCTTTCGAGTCCACGTGGCCTTCTTCTTCTTGGCCTTCTTCTCCGGCACCACATAAGGTGCCGGAACCAGCAGCTTCGGTAGGAGAGCAGGGGCTGGGTCTTTGGGCAAGGGAGCCGGACAGTTAATCGATCCGGACTGTGCCTGCCAAGCATGTCAAAGGTGAGGGAGTTTAGATCCCACATAGAGTCAAACTATTGAGAAACTTAACATCCTGTAAAGGTGAAAATAGCTTACCTCGCTAGCGTGACGCTGCGAGCTGTATCCGCGGTCCTCGGAAGCAGATGTGGGAGCCTCGGCGCCTTTGGTTAGCACCTTCCAGACGTCTCCATACGTCGTGTCGAAGAGCCGGTTAAGGGTTTGGTGCTGCGCCGGGTCGAACTCCCACAGATTAAAGCCCCGTTGTTGACACGGGAGGATCCAGCGGACGAGCATAACCTGGACTACATTGACAAGCTTGATCGGCTTGCTCACTAGGGACTGGATGCATGTCTACAATCCGGTCACCTCTTTTTCGTCGCCCCATGATAGGCCCGTCTCTTTCCAGGACATAAGCCGCGTGGGGGGTCCGGACCGGACCTCGGGGGCTGCGATCCATTTCAGATCGCGCGGCCCGGTGATGTAAAACCACCATGATTGCCGCCCCTTCAGGGTCTCCACGAAGGAGCCCTCGAGCCATAGGACGTTGGCCATCTTGCCCACCATGGCGCCTCCACACTCCGCCTGGCTGCCGTGCACCACCTTGGGCTTGACATTGAAGGTCTTGAGCCAGAGGCCGAAATGGGGGTGGATGCGGAGGAAAGCCTCGCACACGATGATAAACGCCGAGATGTTGAGGACGAAGTTCAGGGCCAGATCGTGGAAATCCAGTCCATAGTAGAACATGAGCCCCCGGACAAATGGGTGGAGTGGGAAACCCAGTCAGCGGAGGAAGTGGGGAAGGAATACTACCCTCTCATGGGGCCTTCGGGTGGGGAGAAGCTGCCCTTCCTCGGGAAGCCGGTGCGCGATGTCCTTGGACAAGTATCCGGCCTTCCTTAGCTTTTTGACATGGCCCTCCATGACGGAGGAGACCATCCACTTGCCTCCCGCTCTGGACATTGCTGGAGGAGGTTGAGGTAGGAAGCGCGGGCTTGGGCGCTGGAGCTCAAGTGCGTAGGAGATGGATAGGCAAAGGAGGAAGAAGGCGTAGGTAAAAAGGTGGATCCTTATCCCCTTATATGGCCGGATGCGGTTGTGCGTCCCCACCATCCTAGTAAAACTCGCTTGCCTCCCAAGCGCCATGATAAATGGCGCAGTTGGGTTACCCACGTCCGTATTGATGAGAATCCCGTAAAAGGGGGCACACGATCTCTGCTTTGACAAGACGTGCCAAGGAAACCGCCTCGCTAAACGTGCTGAGGTGGAAAAGTAAAAACGATTCGAGTAAAGGACTTGGCCGTAGTATGATGTCACGCTGCGGAATGCGTCAGCAGATTAGATTTGTGTTGATATTATTCTCTCTATGGCAATATGGGGAAACTTATTTTGCAGAGCCGGACACTATCCTTGGTGTTTAAAATCTTCTTGAAGGACTTGGAGGAGGAACCCGCCTTGCAATGCTGAAGACAATCTGCGCGCCAGACTCGTCGTCATTGAAGCCTGGTTCAGGGGCTACTGAGGGAGTCCTGGATTAGGGGGTGTTCGGGCAGCCGGACTATACCTTCAGCCTGACTCCAGGACTATGAAGATACAAGATTGAAGACTTCGTCCCGTGTCCGGATGGGACTTTCCTTGGCGTGGAAGGCAATCTTGACGATGCGGATATTCAAGATATCCTACCATTGTAACTGACTCTGTGTAACCCTAACCCTATCCGGTGTCTATATAAACCGGAGGGTTCTAGTCCGTAGGACGACTTCATTATACAACAATCATACCATAGGCTAGCTTCTAGGGTTTAGCCTCCTTGATCTCATGGTAGATCTACTCTTGTACTACACATATCATCAATATTAATCAAGCAGGAGTAGGGTTTTACCTCCATCGAGAGGGCCCAAACCTGGGTAAAAACATCGTGTCCCTTGTCTCCTGTTACCATCCGCCTAGACGCACAGTTCGGGACCCCCTACCTGAGATCCGCCAGTTTTGACACCGATAGAGTGTCTCTCTCTCAAGAGGAATCCCACAAGGGGAGTTACATGAGCTAAGCTCTAGTGTTTAGATCTATTCTTAGCTAATTCTAAATGGAGGAGGAATTGGAGTATATATAGGTCCAAGGGATGAAGAGGTAAGTAGGGACGAGATGGGGATACAAGGGCCAAGCCCAACAGCCACGCACAGGGGGGCCCGTGTGCATGGGCTATGTGGAGCCCGTGCGCACGGGGTATCCAGAGACCTGACGCATGAGCCCGTGCGCACGGGGTCCATGGGGCCCATGGACGCGGGGGTCCCGTGGGCACGGTACACGCCTATGCGCACAGGGTCTTCAGGACCGCCAGCCTGGGAGGCCCGTGGGCACGGGGTCGGAGGTGCCCGTGCGCACGGGGTCGCCTGGGAGCTGTTGCCTTCTTCTTGGCGCTTCCTTCTCCGCTTCCAGGCTTCCCTCATGGATGGTGTAGATGTTCTCTTCTTCTTCGACTCCTCCTCGATGAATGTGTAGCTACGCTCACACCTATGTATGCACACGAGAGAGGGGTCAAGTAGTATACCATCCCCGAAAGGTACAAGGGGACACATGTAAAGGAGATGATTCACCTTTGTATGTATGAAGTAGATGTGGCACGTGTCACTTGCCAAATGGACTCTTGACATGGTGATGTGCATAGGATGCTCCGCATCATCCCCTCCCCCTTGGGAAAGATCTGACCTCGGATCAAAATCCAAATCACCATGGGAAAGAGATGATGTTGCCGTGTAGAAGTTGACGATTACCAAGCATTCATCATCTTGTAGTTTCAAATGGGTACTCTCCAATGTCGCACCGTCTTGTAATTCCTTCAAAAGGAGCAAATATAACAAGCACTTGGAAAAACAAATGTGGTTGGCGTAAGAGCAAAACCAAGTATTCAAGAGGTGAGTCACCAAACAAGTGTCGTCATCATGCAAAGCATATGGTGTGACAAAGGATTGTGACATGGCATGTAAGCATATCAATCGAGAACAAGCAAAGATATCATGGGGACAAGCATGCAATTGTGAGGAAGTGATGCAAATATGTGTGTCAAGAGAATAAGCATCTACCTCATGGTCATAGCAAGAATTCACAAATTGCTCAATGAAAGGTCAATGGTAGGCATAGGAAGCATTCACAACACCAAATAAAATGAAGTGTCTAAACACATGGGTCAAGTGCAAGACAATCCAAGCATAATGTGCATGGGGTGTAGTGAATATAGTGTGGCACTCAACATAATAGAAAGAGCAAGTGTTCATCATGTGTGAGGCAATCAAGTCAATCATGTGACAAGCAATGGGACATGGCGTATGTGAAGAAGTGACATTTTTGCAACGAAACATATGATAGGAGCAAGTAATCCAAGAATTGGATGCAACATGGAAAGCAATCATAGTAACATCATAGGCATGGGGAACAAATGGAACATGGAAATAACAAGCAATATCTCCACCAAGCATGCAAATACACATACAAGTATGAGAATCAAGGGACGTGTGTAATGCAAAGCATGGGTCACAAATGCATGGCAAAGGTATAGGAATAAGAATATCATGCAAAGTGAACATGGCAAGATGGGCATAGAATATGTAATGAACAATAACCCATAGCCAAGTGAGGGTCATGTAGAAGAAATGTGCGAAGTCTTTGCGCGAAGAGAGCGGTGGGAAAGACAATCCATGGGATCCCAAGTCATCATTGCTCTCTAGATCTCGTTTTGTCAACTCATGGGATTGCGAGGTTGACAAGTATTCATGGGTACCTACACAAAAGAGGCACAAACCAAAGAAAATGTGCGCGTGGTAAATGTACACATCATCCATCATGATGTGTATGTGCACGTGTGAGTTAGCACAAGATAAGCATCGTTCAAAGAAATTTGATGCATGGTATAAGAACATGTCATCCATCATGAAAGGATAGTTATGGTGTACGACACGATGGGGATGCAAATTTAGCATACAAGTATATGGCACATCAATAGCATGTTTATTCATGGGAAGCATATGGTGCGCACAAGTATTGGGATCATGCAATGAATGGGATGAATCAAAATATCCTAAAATGCATGAGGAAACTATGTGGGTCTCCTCATGAGCAATAATGGAAACATCATATGGAGAAAATGGACAACATCCAAAATAATGCATATCCGAAGCTAGGTGTTCATGGCATGGCATATGAGATAAATGATGCAAAGGGAGCATATCAATATCATCACAAGAAAAACAAATGCCAATAACCATGGGCTTGTCATCTATGCCATAAGTGCAAATTGGGTTAATCTGAATGGCATATGCATTTTCACTATGAAGAGATTGCAAATATGACATGTGGTCGATCTCATGCATAGCATATGACAAGTCAAGCATATTGGCAAACATGATGTGACCGAGAGAATTAGCACAAGAAATCCTATGTAACATGGCATCACAACTAATAGACTCCACATGGCAATCATCATACTCATCATAAATGGGTAAATCATCGCATGGGGAAGTCACACTAGCATGAAGCATGGAAATGGGTTGATCAACATCATGCAAGCAATCAACGTCAAGAATGTCCACTAGTGGGACTAGAGCATCACCTTCACCTATGTTACCCTTGTCATTCCACTCATGTGGTGTAGGTGAGGTGGGAAAGACCAAATGGTGGTCATCTTCATCTTGATGGAACCATGTGGGGGGTGCATCACATTCCACCATGGCCATCGTCTTGTCCAAAGGTAGGACGAAGTCGTCGAGAATCGGAGCGTCGTCAGATAAGGGACCTAGCACCAAATGAGAAGACACCATAGAGGTAGAGGTCAAGTCGTTAGAAATCATAGTGGCCTCACATGCCCTATCAACTACCTCACTCTTTCTATGTGGTGGTTCACTCACTCCCTCACAATAGGTGCACTCAAACTCACATATGGTGGAGTCACTCTTCTCACTCAAGAGGTGGGGCGTGTGGCTCTCCTCACTTGGGAATTGTGGAAACACATCATATATGGGGCTACTGGTGAAGTCACTCTCACTCTCAATATGGTGGCAAAAGTGACTCAAGTCATCATGCGTCGCCGTGGTCGAGGTGACATACTCAACCATCTCATCGTCGTCGCCATGGATGAAGGCCGAAGATGGCACATCATCACTCTCGCCTCCTGAGATGGAAGCATCATCCTTCCTCGTCACCATGTCGCTTGCCTCCAAAGCTTGGTCCTCAAAGGTCTCCGTAGTCATACTCGTTGCCGCACCATCTTGAAAAAGAGTCGTGGAGGACTCGGCATCATCAATGCCACAAAGAGGGATGGCGGTGAAGTCGAACTTGGGAGGATCGTCTTGGAGCTCGTTGGGCTTGGACATCGTGGTGGTACTAGCCTCATGCTCGTCGTGTTGGAGCTTGGTATTCGAGAAGTGTGCTTGGGGTGGAGAAGCCTTGGCCGTCATGAGTTCTTGTTTCGCCTTGAGAGCACCAATGTAGTTGTCGTCGAGGGACTTGTAGTTCTCGAGGAAGATAGGCTTGGAGATGTCATTGTTCAATCCCATCATGAAGTGGAACTTCATTGACATGGGGTCGTCCACGCCGGCACGTCGCAAGGCATGCTTCATCTCCTTTAAGTACTCGTCGAAGGACTTGGATCCTTGGATGGTGTTCTCCAATTGGCATAGAAGTTGTTCCGTGTAGGTTGGAGGCACGAACTCTCGCCGCAAAACTCTCTTCATCTTGGGCCAACTCATGCCGTAGCTCTCTGAAGGTGTGTGAAGCCACCATGTGGATGCGTAGTCATGGAAGTTTCTTGAGGCACACTTCACTTGATCTTCGGGAGGTACTTGATGTAGTTGAGGTAGTTGTCCATCATACGCTCCCACTCGAGATACTCCTCGGGTTCTAGAGTCCCATAGAGAGGAATCTCGTGGTTGGTGTCGAGGTCGTAGTAGCTCGAGGGAGTAGTGGACTTGAGCTCGTGGAGTAGGCGAAGATGCCGTACGTCCGAAGGCAAAGATGCCGTTAAGTCACTTGGCGAAGATTCCAAAGGTGTTGAAGAAGTCGTAGCCTTGTAGTCGATGTTGTTGTACTGTATGGCCCGTGCGCACGGGGGTGCTGGAGGCCGTGAGCACGGGGTCCCGTGTGCGCAGGGGTCGAGGGCCCATGTGCACGAGGGTGGCAGAGTAGCCAACTCTCGTCCAGTAGGTCGCTCTTCATGGTCTTGTCGATGTCGATGCTTGTGTGTACTTGCTGGAGATGGTAGCACGGAAGTCTTTGCACTTGAGCGTCTTCTCGAAGATGAGGAAGACCGCTTGCCATTCTTGGTGAGGACCTCGAGCTCCTCCATGTGCTTGTCCATCTTGGCGTCGATGTCGTTCTTCATAGCATCGAACTCGTCGTCGTGGTTGTAGACCGGAGGTGAAATGCCTTGCCTATCCATCACAAAACTCGAGCAAAGGTGAGTAGGAAATGAGATAAACAATACCAAGATACCTTTTCCCAAAGTTGAGGATGTATCTCGTATCACTCAATGTGAGATGAAAGAATAGTGGAATTGGTACCGGACTTGTTCACTCACACCTATCAAGTAAAGCTTATGGTGGAGCTCGGTGAGGATAGTGGAACAAAAATTTGATGCAAAGTGTTAGCAAGAGTCAATAATGTTGGAAAAGATTTACAAATTCGCAAAGTGAAACAAGTAGACCAATAGCAATATGTGGCACACGGAAACACTCACGGATAGATAAATGGGGTCGTGCAACCAAGGAATGAGCACAAAATGTGGAATCCATGGAAAACGCTCGTGTTGCACAACTCAAGAGAGACGCTAGCATGATTTATCAATAGGCGGATACGACACTTGTGCACAACCTATAAGATGCAAAATGTATGAGCTTTCTATCCCAAGTATGCTATATGTATGATGTTCCCGTTGTTCTTCTCAAGATGATCAAAGATGATCGGATCTGACAATCTTATGTGCAATGTCGTATGATGCTATGGCTATTGCTTACAAGCTCTTTGCTCTCTCTTCTGTTGCTTAAAAGCTTTTTCTTTTTTTTGATATGGACACTTTTGCACAATGCACAAACCAAGATAGCAATTGTGTATATGCGGGAACAATCTTGTGACACAAGAGACGATGTGATACCAATATGATATGGTATGTATGCAATGGGAGGTGTAGATCACTAATGTGCACAAGTAACGTTGCCGGCAATACTCAAATGGCTAGTCTCGATGGGCAAGTTACGCAAAATGGGCTAGGGGTTATCAACGCAATTGCAAGGGTGATTGTACAATGGTGTCGTCGAGGTTACCGTCCTTGAAGATGATGAGTGGTGGTGTTCTTGATGTAGATACCAAGATGATGGAGACTTGTCCCTAAGTATCCGAAACACCTTAGGAAACGAAAAACCGCGAACTCAAAATCTCAAGGACAAAAGTCAAATGGTGGTAGCGGAGATGGCAATGCAGAAGTGGTGGTGGTGGTTGAAGAAGAAGCAACCGTCCCTAAGTAGCTGAAACACCTTAGGAGACTCAAGTCACCACTCAAACAACCACAAATGCTAAATGGAGCAAAATTGGTTAGGTTGTGGAAGGTTATGGTGGTTTTGCGGATGATATGGTGGAAGGCCTAGGCAAAGATGCCAAAATGTCAAAATTTTGATGGAGCCAAATGGTGTTGGAGCGTATCTAGGCGGATGGGGGATGTCCATAGCTACTCAACGAGCTAAAGAACGCGAAAATCGGACTTCGGATGTGGAAGTTATGGGCGAAATGGTGAAGTACTCGCGGCTGTCCTGGGGGGGTCGAGCACACGGGGGTAGGAGCCCGTGGGCACGGGGTCCCGTGCGCACGGTACAGGTTCATGGGCACGGGGTGTCCAGAGACTTTTTTGGGGGCCCGTGCGCACGGGGTCTGGGGTCCGTGGGCACGGGTTGGGCGGAAAGTTCGCGATTTCGTGGCGGAAAATGGAGATTTCTTGGGCAAAATTGGGGAGATTTTGGGGATGGATGATGGGGAAAAGATGGGGGAGGGCTAGATCCACTTGAAACCAAGCAAATCCATGGATCAAATCCAAAAAAACATCACCAAACCAACAAATCACAAAAAAATTGGGGGCTATTTTTGGTGGGGATTTTCGAAATTGGGGAAGAACACAACAAAACTAGGCTAGAAAACAAAGAGGAGGCTCCAATTTCATGAGAAACCATGGCTCATGATACCAAATGGTGTAGGATGGAACCCTAAGTGGAGATCTTTCACGAATTGGAGGGGGAATCCCCAAGAACAAGATGAACACAAGAGGGAAAAACAAGAGGAACACTCAAGAACAAGTCCAATCACACATCCACTAGACATTCAAACACACAAGATCCACAAGGTACATGAACAATCAAAGGGAAATAACATACATGGTAGAGTTCATCCCAAATCCTATGAAGGAGATGAGGGCTTGATGATCTAGATAGATCCTTCCCTCAAGGGGGTCTTTATCCACCAGGGATCTTCTCCAATGGAGGCCTTGAACTCCAATGGAGGCCTTGAACTCCAATGGAGTGTCTCTCTCTCAAGAAGAATCCCACAAGGGGAGATACATGAGCTAAGCTCTAGTGTTTAGATCTATTCTTAACTAAGTCTAAATGGAGGAGGAAGGGGAGTATATATAGGTCCAAGGGATGAAGAGGTAAGTAGGGACGAGATGGGGATACAAAGGCCAAGCCCAACAGCGACGCACAGGGGGCCCCGTGTGCATGGGGTAAGAGGAGCCCGTGCGCACGGGGTATCTAGAGACCTGACGCGTGAGCCCGTGCGCACGGGTTCCATGGGGCCTGTGGACACGGGGGGTCCCGTGGGCACGGTACACGCCTGTGCGCATGGGGTCTTTAGGACCGCCAGCCTGGGAGGCCCGTGGGCACGGGGTCGGAGGTGCCCGTGCGCACGGGGTAGCCTGGGAGCTGTTGCCTTGTTCTTGGCGCTTCCTTCTCTGCTTCCAGGCTTCCCTCTTGGATGGTGTAGATGTTCTCGTCTTCTTCGACTCCTCCTCGATGAATGTGTAGCTCCACTCACACCTATGTATGCACACGAGAGAGGGGTCAAGTAGTATACCATCCCAGAAAGGTACAAGGGGACACGTGTAAAGGAGATGATTCACCTTTGTATGTATGAAGTAGATGTGGCACGTGTCACTTGCCAAATGGACTCTTGACATGGTGATGTCCATAGGATGCTCCGCATCATGCTGGGTAAGAACTGGTAAGAATTTGAGATTCGCTTGCCGGATTTTTGACATCCACCACCACCTCTTGTTAGTAGTCTGTAGGATCATATTCTTGTGTGTTTCTATTGCTGCTAACCATGGCAGGATCACAAGCCGACGTGACTAACTAGGAGAACATGACGAATAAGGAGTTGCATGATAAATTTCAGCAAATGATGAGTGGACAGGTGCAAGATGTGCTAAACAGATTTGAAGAGGCCATGGAGAAGATAGATGGCATGGAGAAGACGTTCGAAACAAAGCTCGATAACAAGTTTAATGAATTGCTCGTGCGTCTTCCACCACCCCCACCGGCTTCCCCTAACGCACCTGTACAACAATAACAACAACAACAACAACAACGTCGGTTTCCAAATCAAGTGGGACGAGCACAGCGCGTTCCCATTGACCCTGGGCAAAATTCTAGTGCCGCTGTTGATGCTTCTGCCGCTCCTGCTGCTACTGCAGAGGTGGAGGACCATTACGAGGATGAGGTTGATCAAAATCAGAACTATGTGCAACCACCAGCACCACCACCACCAGGTCGTCCTCATGCATATCATCGCAACGGTACGGCTGCACCACCACTTGAGGTACATGACCATCTTCCTAAACTAAAATTGAATATTCCACCATTTGAGGGTAGATATGTTCCTGATATATATCTTACTTGGGAGTTAGAAACTGAACAACGATTTACATGTTTACAATATCCCGAGGAGGGACGTGTTCCTGCTGCTGTTTGTGCTTTCACTAGCTTTGCATGTGTTTGGTGGTATGAACATTGTAGATTATATCCTATTCCAGCTACTTGGGCTTCTTTGAAAACTGCTATGCGTACTCGTTGGGTTCCACCATATTATCAACATGAATTACTTCAAAAATTGCAGCATTTAAGACAAGGAAAAAATTCTACAGAAGAATATTATCAGGAATTATAAACTGGCATGATTAGATGTGGTATTGTTTAGGAGAATGAAGCTATGCTTGCATGTTTTATGGGTGGATTAAATAGAGAGATTCAGACCATTCTAGAGTATAAGGAGTATACTAATATCACTCATTTATTACATCTTGCTTGTAAAGCTGAACGTGAAGTGCAGGATCGACAGACATTGGCGCGAACTAAATTTTCTGCAGGTCGATCTTCATCATGGACACCACGTGCATCCTCTACTTCCACTCCACCAGCACCTCCATCAGGTGCCACCTCCAGCCACGATATAAGAAAGCAGGCACAACCACCACTATCTGCCAAGAGCACACCTGCCGGACCTGCGCACAGCTCTTCTTCTTCCATGGCATCAACAGGGCACACAAGTGATATTATTTGTCGTCGTTGTAAGGGAAGAGGACATTTTGCGAGAGAATGCCAATCTCAGCGTGTGATGATTGTTACTGAGGATGGTGGGTATGAGTCCGCTAGTGACTATGATGAGGAGACTTTGGCTCTTATTACACATGAAGATCACGGTGGAGAGGATTCTGATCGTGAGACGCAATACATGGCTACTGAAGATGCTGACAGGTATGAATGTTTAGTTGCTCAACGTGTTTTGAGTGTGCAGATTACACAAGCTGAGCAAAATCAGAGGCATAATTTGTTCCATACAAAGGGAGTTGTGAAGGAACGTTCTGTTCACGTCATCATAGATGGAGGGAACTGCAATAACTTGGCTAGAATGGAGATGGTGGAGAAGCTATCTCTCACACAAGACCACATCCACATCCTTACTACATCCAATGGTTCAACAACAACGGCAAGGTTAAGGTAACACGTACTGTTCGTGTGCATTTTAGTATCTCTACATATGCTGATTATGTTGATTGTGATGTGGTACCCATGCAAGAATGTTCCTTATTACTTGGTAGACCATGGCAATTTGATAAAAAAATTGTACACCATGGTAGAAACAATCAGTATACTCTTGTTCATGAGTATAAAAATATTACTTTGCTTCCTATGACTCCTGATTCCATTTTGAAAGATGATATTAATAGAGCTAATAAAGCAAAACAGGAGAAAAATAAAAGTGAAAACCAGATTGTGGCAAAAGAATTTGAGAAACAAATACAGCCTAATAATAAACCACCTAGTGTTGCTTCTGAAATTAAATTGAAAAGAGCATGTTTACTTGCCACCAAATCTGATATTGATGATTTAGATTTTAGCAAATCTGTTTGCTATGCTTTTTTGTGCAAAGAGGCATTATTTTCATTCGAGAACGTGCCTTCAGCTTTGCCTCCTGCTGTCACTAGCATTTTGCAGGAGTTCGCTGACATCTTTCCACAAGACGTGCCACCGGGATTACCACCTATTCGAGGGATTGAGCATCAAATTGACTTAATTTCCGGTGCATCATTACCCAACCATGCACCATACTGTACCAATCCAGAGGAGACGAAGAAGATTATGCATCAAGTACAAGAACTGCTCGACAAAGGTTATATACACGAATCCCTTAGTCCTTGTGCTGTTCCTATCATTTTAGTGCCGAAAAAGGATGGTACATCGCGTATGTGCGTTGATTGTAGAGGCATCCTATTCCTAGGCTAGATGATATGCTTGATGAATTGAGTGGCTCTACAATATTCTCCAAAGTTGATTTGCGTAGTGGATACCATCAAATTCGTATGAAATTGGGAGATGAATGGAAAACAACATTTAAAACTAAGTTTGGATTATATGAGTGGTTAGTCATGCCTTTTGGGTTAACTAATTCACCTAGTACTTTCATGAGGTTAATGAACAAAGTTTTACGTGCTTTCATTGGACGATTTGTGGTAGTTTACTTTGATGACATATTGATTTATAGCAAATCTTTGGAGGAACATTTGGAACATTTACGTGTTGCTTTTATTGCTCTACGTGATGCACGTTTGTTTGGTAACCTTGGAAAGTGCACCTTTTGCACCGACCGAGTATCTTTCCTTGGCTATGTTGTTACTCCACAGGGAATTGAAGTTGATAAAGCCAAGATTGAAGCTATTGAGAGTTGGACGCATCCCAAAACGGTCACACAAGTGAGGAGTTTCCTTGGCCTCGCTGGTTTCTATAGGCGTTTTGTGAGAGATTTCAGCACCATTGCTGCACCTCTCAACGAGCTTACAAAGAAGGATGTGCCTTTTGTTTGGGGTACCGCATAGGAAGAAGCCTTCACGGTATTGAAAGATAAGTTGACACAAGCTCCTTTACTCCAACTTCCTGATTTTAATAAGACTTTTGAGCTTGAATGTGATGCTAGTGGAATTGGATTAGGAGGTGTGTTATTACAAGATGGCAAACCTATTGCATACTTTTTTGAAAAATTGAGTGGGCCTAATCTGAACTATTCTACTTATGATAAAGAATTATATGCTCTTGTTCGGACCTTACAAACATGGCAACATTATTTATGGCCAATGGAATTTGTTATACATTCCAATCATGAATCTTTGAAACACATTAAAAGTCAAGCAAAACTGAACCATAGACATGCTAAATGGGTTGAATTCATTGAGACTTTCCCTTATGTCATTAAACACAAGAAGGGTAAAGAAAATGTTACTGCTGATGCATTGTCTCGTCGTTATACTATGCTTTCACAACTTGACTTTAAAATATTTGGCCTGGAGACTCGATATGCATGATGCTGAATTTAAAGATGTATTGCAGAATTGTAAGGAAGGTAGAACTTGGAACAAGTTCGTTCTTAACGATGGATTTGTGTTTCATGCTAACAAGCTATGCATTCCAGCTAGCTCCGTTCGTCTTTTTTTGTTGCAGGAGGCGCATGGAGGAGGATTAATGGGACACTTTGGCGTCAATAAGACAGAGGATATACTTGCTACACATTTCTTTTGGCTAAAGATGAGACGGGATGTTGAGCGTTTTGTTGCTCGCTGCACGACATGTCAAAAAGCTAAGTCACGACTCAATCCTCATGGTTTATATATGCCTTTGCCTGTACCTAGTGTTCCTTGGGAGGATATATCTATGGACTTTGTTTTAGGTTTACCTCGAACAAAGAAGGGGAGGGATAGCATATTTGTTGTCGTGGATAGGTTCTCGAAAATGGCACACTTTATACCATGTCATAAAAGCGATGATGCTGTCAATGTTGCTGATTTGTTCTTTCATGAAATTATTCGCTTGCATGGTGTGCCAAATACTATTGTTTCAAATCGTGATACTAAATTACTTAGCCACTTTTGGAGATGTTTATGGGCTAAGTTGGGGGCTAAACTGCTTTTTAGTACTACTTGTCATCCCCAAACTGATGGACAAACTGAAGTAGTCAATAGAGCATTGTCTACTATGCTTAGGGATGTTTTGAAGAATAACAAGAAAATGTGGGAAGAATGCTTACCTCATATTGAATTTGCTTATAATCGTTCATTACATTCTACTACTAACATGTGCCCTTTTGAAATTGTGTATGGTTTCCTACCTCGTGCACCTATTGATTTGTTGCCTCTTCCATCTTCGGAGAAGGTTAATTTTGATGCTACAGAACATGCTGAATTGATTCTAAAAATGCATGAGTTAACTAAGGAAAATATCGATTGTATGAATGCTAAATATAAACTTGCTAGAGATAAGGGTAGAAAACATGTTGTGTTTGCACCAGGAGATCTTGTTTGGTTACATTTGCGTAAGGATAGGTTTCCTAATTTGCGCAAATCAAAGCTAATGCGACGTGCTGATGGTCCCACTTGAGCTGCCTACAGATTTTGGGGTTAGTCCCACTTTTAACATTGCAGATTTGAAGCCTTATTTGGGTGAGGACGATGAACTTTCGTCGAGGACGACTTCATTTCAAGAAGGGGAGGATGATGAGGACATCAATACCATTGTTACACCCACAGTCCATGCTGTTATACATACTGGACCAATTACTAGAGCTCGCGCACGCCAATTGAATTATTAGGTACTTTCATTTCTTAATAATGATTCTAACGTTCATGAGAATATGATGCTGCCTAAATTGGATACACTTGTTTTGCTTACAAATGAAGGGCCTAGCTTGGACAAGAAAGATGAACCTTGGAGCAAATTCAAGCATGGAGAGTTATGATTTCAGGACTGCGCAACGGGATCAAGAATGGAGTTACAAGTGATGATTTCAGGACTTTGAAGCCACCATAAGGAGTGTATGAAGCCTTGGACGAAATATACATGATGCCACTTCATAAATTTCGTCTAGAGGCTATTTTAGGTGCTGCGTCACCTTATTATTGGGCCAGGCCCATGTATTTTCGAAAAACTTATGTATAGGCTATTTTTAGGGTCTATATGTGTGGGGAAACAAGAGTTAGGGTTGGTTTCGGACCCCTCCTCCAAGGGCCATGAAATCCCCCCCTCTTCTTCCATATATACAGCCCTTAGGGCGCCGTTTAGACTTTGGGTTTTGTTTAGATTAAAGTTCGCCATAGCTGCAACTTTGCGTACTTCGTTTGTGTTCAACGACCAGACAAAGACGTCACAGAACCCCACCTTGATCAATAAAGCTTTATCTTATAATCGCAATATCCAGATTGCAATCTCAGTTTCTTGCTTGTTCTTCGTTTGCATGCAGGAAACAAAC
This sequence comes from Triticum urartu, assembly GCF_003073215.2. Classification (NCBI taxonomy): domain Eukaryota; kingdom Viridiplantae; phylum Streptophyta; class Magnoliopsida; order Poales; family Poaceae; genus Triticum; species Triticum urartu. The sequence goes on along the minus strand of NC_053023.1, from coordinate 285,679,523 downwards.
CTTCGTGGTCAGGTTGATCGTGCTCCGGCGTGGTCAATAACCTCTCGGAGATGGTTTAGCGATTGCTAAGGTACGACGTCCTCGCATGTTCGTAGTCGGATCGTCAAAGTCGACTTCCTCCAAAACGATAGCCACCATCTCATCGAAAGATGGGACACCTTTGCCTCTATCACAAACTGGCATGATTAGATGTGGTATTGTTGAGGAGAATGAAGCTATGCTTGCACGTTTTATGGGTGGATTAAATAGAGAGATTCAGACCATTCTAGAGTATAAGGAGTATACTAATATCACTTGTTTATTCCATCTTGATTGTAAAGCTGAACGTGAAGTGCAGGGTGGACATGCATTGGCGCGGACTAACTTTTCTACAGGTCGATCTTTATCCTGGACACCACGTGCATCATCTATTTCCACTGCACCAGTACCTCCATCAGGTGCCACCTCCAGCCGTGATACAAGAAAGCTGCACAACCACCACTATCTGCTAAGAGCACACCTGCCGGGCCTGCACAAAGTTCTTCTTCTTCAATGGCATCAACAGGGCACACAAGTGATATTATTTGTCGTTGTTGTAAGGAAAGAGGACATTTTGTGAGAGAATGCAAATCTTAGCGTGTGATGATTGTTACTGAGGATGGTGGGCATGAGTCCGCTAATGACTATGATGAGGAGACTTTGGCTCTTATTACACATGAAGAACATGGTGGAGAGGATTCTGATCATGAGGCAATACATGGCTGTTGAACATGCTGACAGGTATGAATGTTTAGTTGCTCAATGTGTTTTGAGTGTGCAGGTTACATAAGCTGAGAAAAATCAGAGGCATAATTTGTTCCATACAAAGGGAGTTGTGAAGGAACGTTCTGTTCCCATCATCATAGATGGAGGGAGCTGCAATAACTTGGCTAGCATGGAGATGGTGGAGAAGCTATCTCTCACCACAAGACCACATCCACATCCTTACTACATCCAATGGTTCAACAATAGCGACAAGGTTAAGGTAACACGTACTGTTCGTGTGCATTTTAGTATCTCTACATATGTTGATTATGTTGATTGTGATGTGGTACCTATGCAAGCATGTTCCTTATTACTTGGTAGACCATGGCAATTTGATAAAAAAATTGTACACCATGGTAGAAACAATCAGTATACTCTTGTTCATAAGGATAAAAATATTACTTTGCTTCCTATGACTCCTGATTCCATTTTGAAAGATGATATTAATAGAGCTAATAAAGCAAAACAGGAGAAAAATAAGAGTGAAAATCAGATTGTGGCAAAAGAATTTGAGCAACAAATGAAGCCTAATAATAAACCATCTAGTGTTGTTTATGAAATTAAATTGAAAAGTGCATGTTTACTTTCCACCAAATCTGATATTGATGATCTAGATTTTAGCAAATCTGTTTGCTATGCTTTTGTGTGCAAAGAGGCATTATTTTCATTCGAGGACGTGCCTTCCTCTTTGCCTCCTTCTGCACTAACATTTTGCAGGAGTTCGCTGACGTCTTTCCACAAGACGTGCCACCGGGATTACCACCTATTAGAGCGATTGAGCATCAAATTGACTTAATTCCCGGTGCATCATTACCCAACTGTGCACCATACCGTATGATGCGGAGCATCCCAAGATCATTCCCATGGACGCACCCACACCTCCAACGGCACCACTTGGACCAATGACACGAGCCCGAGCCAAAGCTATCGAAGATAAGGTGAACTCACTCCTCTCCAAACTTCCACTTCCTATGCATGAGACATGGCTACTACGTAAGTCCGAGATGTTGTGCATGATTAGGTACCAAGAGGGTCCTCCCGAAGATGCGCATGAAGACGGACAAGTCCCTAAGTCCACGGATGAGGAGAACCAACGGAAGGAGCCAAGAGCATCTCTCAGGCCCCGGACATCCGGCCCCTGGAGCGCCTTCCTCCACAGCTGCTCAACCACCAAGTGCCTACAGACCCCAGACATCCGGCCCCGCAAGCCCAAACATCCGGCACTTCCCGAGGTACCGGAAATCCGACCCCCTGCCCGAAAATCCGGACCCCCCCGAACCCAAGAGCAACATGGCCAGCTTCACCAGCCCGGACATCCGGTCTCCACAGCCCGGACGCCTTGCCCTCCGTGAATGCCCGGACACCCGGCCCGACGCCCAGACGTCCGGCCTCCCTGTCTGCGCACAGTAAAGGGCCGAGGCCCGTGTACCCCTTCTACCCACCTAGACTATATATACTCCATCCTGTACAACTTTCTAGGGTTAGCAAAGGATTAGCTCATAATTTTTGTTAGAGCTTTGCTCATCCACTTGGTTACCTTCTCCTCAGAGATTCGACCCTCCACCGGAGAAGATCCCCCAAGCGGATTCAAGACCCCTCTTTAGGGAAGAACATTAAGACCTCCTCACGGAGAAGAACCGGTTACCCTTTTGTATCGTCCCTAGTTGTTCGTGGACCGTGTATCGTTCTATGTATCCGAGGATCTAGCACATGTGTGACTTGTTCTTGTTTTGAGTGTTCCTCTTGTGTTTCCCCTTGTGATTTCCCTCGTTTTCCCTAATTTCCCTCTTTGTGTTCCTTGTGTTTTTCGCGGGATCCGCTCCTTTCGTGAAAGATCGGGCGATTAGGGTTCTACCCTACATCATCTTGGTATCTAGAGCCACGTTGATCACGATTTCGGAGCCTCCCCATTGTGTTTCTAGCCTTGTTTTGTTGTTTTTCGTCTCAATTCGAAAATTCCCCACCAAAAATTGCCCCAATTTTTTTTTTGTGATTTGTTCGTGTGTTGAGATTTTGTTGGTTTGGATCCGTGGATTTGCTTTGTTTTGAGTGGATCTAGCTTCCCATCCTTTTCCCCCCAATTTCCATCCACAAATTCCTCCGAATTTCGCCCGGATTTAACCTCCCCACACGGTGTTCATCCCGTTCGTCCCCGGATCCAGAGCCCGGAGATCCGGCCCCACTCATACATCCGGCCTTCCACCTGGACATCCTGCCCCTGGCAGCAACATATCCACCCACCGCCCCAATTTCCACCAAATTTTGTTCCGGTGCTCACCATATACCATATATACTTCCGCATACCTCCACCACTTCCGCATAACCGAACCATTTTTGGAATGTTTCGCTCTCCGACACAATTGCTACTTCGAGGTTTGAGAATTCGAGTTGTGGTACCGTATCCTTTTGTGTTTCGGCTATTTAGGTACGGTTCGACATCGACATCACCGCCGCTCATCTTCGCCACGAACGCGTCATCAAAAACGACCACCTCCACTACGACTTGGTATTCATGCCACCATTTTGACACCATACCGGAAGCAAGACCGGTAACCTCATCTTGGTATTGGACATATCATTCTTGCCATTACATTGATAGCCATCATAGCCTTAGTCCTTTGTGTTGCTTACCCATCGAGACTAGCCATAGAGTATTGCCGGCAACAAGACTTGTGCACATTAGTGATCATACTTTCCATAGCATACATACATCATTGTTGCATATCTTGGTATCATCTCTTGTGTCACAAAGTTGTCATTGCATACTCATTTACTATCTTGGTCCATCAAGCATTGCTTGAGAAAAGAGCTCAAACATCAAAGAGCCAACCAAGCTTTTAAGCAAAGAGAAAAGATAAGCAAAGAGCTTTTAAGAAAGAACCAGAGCATCTTACAACATTAAGATTGTTATACTCGATTATCTTGGATCATATCATAGCACACCTTGCATAGAACATATTTGGGATAGAAGTCGTTGCATTTTTGCTAAGTAGGTTGTGCACAAGTTCTTGTATACACCTATTGTGCAATCATGCTAGCGTCTCTCTAGTGTTGTGCAACAAGAGCATTTTTGTGGATTCCATATTTTGGCTCACCCTTGGTTGCACAACCCCACTTATCATTTTGCGCGTGTGTTTCCGTGTACCTTATATGCTTGGTATACTTGTTACATTGCATCTTGCGAATCTTTTCCAACATTATTGAAGCTCACTTACAATTGCATCAAATTTTGTGCCACCATCCTAACCAAGCTCCACCAAAAGCTTTTACTTGTGTAGGTGTGAGAAACCGACAAGAACTCGTACCAATTGTGCTATTTCCTTGTCCTACATTGGATTGATCCTTGATCCACTTTCAACTTCTGTCAAGGTACATTTGGTACTCGTTCTTCTCTTTCTACCACTCACATTTGTCTTGGAATGATGGATAGGCCAAGTACTTCTACCAACCCACTCTTCATGGAGCAAGACGATGACATGAACTCCTTCGTCACCAAGAGTCACCTCTTTGGTGCACAACGTGTTTTGCATCAAGAGCAACAAGCTATGAGTGAACGCATCGAAAACCTTGCCGCCGACTTGCGACTTTCTGAGCAACGTACAAGGGACTACTTTGACCACAAGCTCGACGATCACAAGCAAGAGAATGACGCGAGGATGGATGAAATTCATGCTTTGTTGCTCAACCGCTCGTCTGCCACTTGAAGAAGGAGCCCGGAACTTCCGTCCCCCGGACCTTCCGGCCGACCCGGAGCTTCCGGCCTCCGACGTTTTCGACCAGCCCAGGCGTGCCAACTCTCTGGTTAGCCCGGAACCCGTCCCAGACCTTCTAGCACCCGGAACCTCCGGCCAGCCTAGACCTTCCGGCCCCCGGATGCCAACCCAGCTCCACCCGCGCCAACTCTCGGGTTAGGCCGGACCCTCCCCGGAACCTCCGGTGCCCAGAACTTCCGGTCTCGCCCGGAACTTCTGGCCCTGCCTGCGCGCAGCGACTTGGGCCGAGGCCCGTGTACCCTTTCGTCACCTAGACTATAAATACTCTTCTCCTACCTACGTTTTAGGGTTAGCAAAGAGATAGCTCATGTTTGTGTGAGAGATTTTCTCATCCACTTGGTTACCTTCTCCTCGAAGATCGCACCTCCTCAGAGAAGATTCCCCAAGAGGATTCAAGACCCCTCTTTAGGGAAGAACATCAAGACCTCCTCACGGAGAAGACCGGTTACCGTGTATCATCCCTAGTTGATTGTGGATCGTGTATCTTACTTTATGTATTCGGGGATCTAGCACGTGTGTGACTATCTTGTTGGTTTGAGTGTTCCTCTCCTATTTCCCTTGTGTTTCCCTCATTTTCCCCTTTGTGTTCTTCGTGTTCATCGCGGGATTCCGCTCCTTTCATGAAAGATCGGGCAATTAGGGTTCTACCCTACATCATCTTGGTATCTAGAGCCACGTTGATCACGATTTCAGAGCCTCCCCGTTGTGTTCCTAGCCTATTTTTGTTGTTTTTCATCCTAATCCGAAAATCCCCACCAAAAATAGCCCCAATTTTTTTTTGTGATTTGTTGGTGTGATGAAGTTTTGTTGGATTTGATCCATGAATTTTGTGGGTGGCTCGTAGATCTAGCCTCCCCACCCTTCTTTTCCACCAATTTCCTTGCTTTTCTCCTGCGGATTTGGGTTTTTCCTCAATTTTTTCCGCCCAAGTCCATGATCCCCAATTCTCTGTTCTTGCCAGTTTCGCAACCACCGGACCTTCCGGCCATGCCCGGACCTTCCGGCCTCCAGACCCTGGACCTTCCGTCTTGCCCGGACCTTCCGGCTTAGAGAGAAAGTTCGCACATCTTCGACGATTTCCGCTACTTCGACAACTCCATCCACGGTGCAGCGGCATCTTCGCCAACGTACTGAAGACCGTGCACTACGACAATGACTACAATCTCATCCTTTTGAAACCTTCAACCGTAAGCAAGAACGGTAACCTCATCTTGGTATTGGACATATCAATCTTGCCATTACATTGATAGCCATCATAGCCTTACTCATTTGCATTGCTTACCCATCGAGACTAGCCATTGAGTATTGCCGGCAACGAGACTTGTGCACATTAGTGATCATACTTCCGACATCATACATACATCATTGTTGCATATATTGGTATCATACCTTGTGTCACAAAGTTGTTACCGCATACACAATCGCTATCTTGGTTAGTCAAGCATTGCATGAGAAAAGAGCTCAAACATCAAAGAGCCAAACAGGCTTTTAAGAAAAAAGGAAAGATAAGCAAGGAGCTTTTAAGAAAGAACCATAGCATCATACAACATTAAGATTGTCATACTAGATCATCTTGGATCATATCATCGGAACACGTTGCATAGAACATACTTGGGATAGAAGTCGTTGCATTTTTGCTAAGTAGGTTGTGCACAAGTTCTTGTATCCGCCTATTGGGCAATCGTGCTAGCGTCTCTCTAGTGTTGTGCAACAAGAGCATTTTTGTGGATTCCACATTTTGGCTCATCTTTGGTTGCCCAACCCCACTTATCTTTTTGCGTGTGTGTTTTCGTGTACCTTATATGCTTGGTCTACTTGTTACATTGCATCTTGCAAATCTTTTCCAACATTATTGAATCTCACTTACAAATTGCATCAAATTTTGTGCCACATCCTAACCAAGCTCCACCATAAGATTTTACTTGTGTAGGTGTGAGAAACCGACAAGAATTCATACCAATTGTGCTATTCCCTTGTCCTACATTGGAGTGATCATTGATCCACTTTCAACTTCGGTCAAGGTACATTTGGTATTCGTTCTTCTCTTTCTACCACTCACATTTGTCTTGGAATGATGGATAGGCCAAGTACTTCTACCAACCCACCTTCATGGAGCAAGACGATGACATGAACTCCTTCATCACCAAGAGTCACCTCTTTGGTGCACAACGTGCTTTGCATCAAGAGCAACAAGCTATGAGTGAACGCATCGACAACCTTGCCGCCGACTTGCGACTTTCCGAGAAACGTACAAGGGACTACTTCGACCACAAGCTCGACGATCACAAGCAAGAGAATGACGCAAGCATGGATAAAATTCGTGCTTTGTTGCTCAACCGCTTGTCTTCCACTTCAAGAAGGAGCCGTTCAAGCTGCCACTCCGACTTCACCCTCTTCGGCTCAAGTACACCGACATCGAACACTCTTCGTCGAGCCGCGCGCACCGACCGTCAAGCAAGCCTCAATCCCCTACGAGACACCGACTCTCAAGAGCGCCGACAACGTCGAACTCAAGAGGCCTTTCCGCTAGCACGAGAACGGCAACGACAATGCCAACATGAAGAGGAAGAGCGAGCGCGTCTACACCAAAATGCTCAAGATGCCGAGGCACAACATCAAGAACAACAACTCCGTGACTCTCAAGCACTTGTGGCGCAACACGCTCTACGCGATTCGAGTCGAGCCGTTGCCGACCGAAGCCGACAAGCCCGTGAACAAGAGGAAGCACTTCGCGAAGAAATTCAAGAACGAAGATTTCAAGCTCGCGTGCATTGTCAAGTTCCTCCTCGAGCTCGACAAGTTCCTCGACAAGCTCGACAAGACCAACCAGTCAATCAAGAGCATGAAGACAATGGAGATCCTCCACGACAAGAGCAACATGACGATAACAATCCTCCGCGCCAAGAGCACCACGAGTTGATCAATCATCAACAACATGGGCGTCATCATCCCGACCCCAACACAGTGAAGAACAACGTTATGGCAAACTCAAGTTCACCATGCCCAAGTTCAACGGTAGCAACGACCCCAAAGAGTAGCTTTCATGGGCATTGAAGGTTGACAAGATCTTCTGTTTGCACAATTTTGAAGAAGAGAAGAAGATCGTGATGGCATCCCTTGAGTTCCAAGACTATGTGCTCATTTGGTGGGAACAAATCATAGAGCGCCGAGAGGCAAGAGGTGAACCACCCATAACTACTTGGGCGCAAATGAAGGATGTCATGAGAGCACGCTTCGTACCTACCTACTACAACCGCGACCTCTTCAAGAAACTCCAACAACTCAAGCAAGGAACAAAGAGTGTTGAAGAATACTACAAGGAGATGGAGATTGCAATGATAAGAGCCAATGTCACGGAAGATGATGAGCAAACAATGGTATGTTTCTCGAACGGACTCAATCACCCTATCAAGAAGATCGCCGACTTCCAACCATACTCAAATCTCATCGAGCTAGTGCACCAAGCTACCAAAGCGGAACGCCAAGTGCAAGATGATTTCAATTATGCCAAGTTCTCATCCAAGTCATACGGCTTCTCCAATAACCAAGATTCAATGACTCCAACACCGACTACAAGACCTTCTACTTCCAACATCGACAAGTCGACTTCCAAGAATGCTTCGTCACCCACAAGCCATCCTCCTACGAGCAACTTCAAGCCAAGAGCTTCATCATCATGAACTCCAACCGACGAGACCGTCAAGATGAGTTCCTTCAAGTGTTTCACTTGCAGAGGCCGAGGCCACAAGTCCTAGTATATCCTCGGTCTTCTTGATGCCAAAGTGTCCCATTAATCCTCCTCCATGCACCTCCTGCAACAACAAAAGACGAACGGAGCTAGCTGGAATGCATAGCTTGTTAGCACAAAACACAAATCCATCGTTAAGAACGAACTTGTTCCAAGTTTTCCCTTCCTTACAATTCTACAATACATCTTGAAATTCAGCATCATGCACATATTGATCTTTGATGGTCTCCAAACCAAATATTTTCAAGTCAAGTTGTGAAAGCATAGTATAACGACGAGACAAAGCATCAGCAATAACATTTTCTTTACCCTTCTTGAGTTTAATGACATAAGGGAAAGTCT